>NC_064920.1:699338116-699639227 GCF_023897955.1 Schistocerca gregaria
TTAGCCGTGCGGTGAGGGGCCGACAGGGCGTGGAGAAATTTTGGAGGCCCAGTAACAGGAGAAAACCCAGGTGTCGTCGTTATGAAAATTCCGTATGGAATAATCAACGGCGGGAGAGTGTGCCAGTGTTAAGAGAAAGGAGTGCGCCCACAAGTAGTAGATCAGCTGTAGACACGGCAGCAGAAAATACATTCACTGTCAGTGAGAACAATTTAAGCAGTGTTCCGCAAATCGATTATAAAGTTGCAGCTGTAACACCCACAGCGGAACTGGAGATTGAGTTTAAGAATGATTCGCAAGTGTTCCGAGAAGATCAGATGTCGGATAACACGTCCGTCATCGAGCAAGGGGATGCAGAGAGGGATGAGGTCTGGTTAAGGCAGTTCGGTCGCTTATACGGCGAACTAAGAGATTATAGGGGCCTGTACGAGAGAAGTGTTTATGGGAAGCGCGGGCAGGATTTGCCGCGCCTCGTCCCGCAGGAAGATAGTGTTTGTGAAGTGATAGAAAGTTCTGGCCCTAACTGGCAGACTTTACCAGAAATAGCTGATGTTAATGGGGAGCATGAGCAAGATTCGTCGTGTTTCGTCCCGCTGGAGTTGGATGTTGAAGTAGTAACGGAAATTCTGGCCCTAACCGGCAGACCTTAACGAAAGTTATAGTGGTAGAAGTGGCCGACCCATCGGACGCAAACCTCCAGTTTAAACATTACAAGAGTATTAAGGAGAAAGATCACGAAAATTTTTGTGATAGCCGGACACGATTGGTAGAAAAGCATGTAGATTACAGAGTGTGTGAGGTTAGAGCTGGCGTTATATGGTCAGACGGTAGCAGTGTGGGTTGCGCAGATCCAGAGGAAGTAATTGCAGATACTACTCTGCACATTCCTCAAGGTAAATTGGCAGATGAGATCAGTCTGACCAAAGAGGAATCAACGAAGGTGACAATTAGTGAATTGGTAGCAAAGCAACACTCACTAGTTGACGAGTTACAGGAAAAGGTTTCGGTATTGGAGGCGAAGCTACAGACTAAGCTTCAGGACAAAAGTGTTGAAATTAAAACTGTATGTGAACAGAGGCTGAAAATACCGCCAGAAAAGCCGGATTTAGGATCATAGCCGGATGATTTTTTCTGGAATGACCTGGATATAGACGAGGATTTATTGTGGTAAAATAAAGAAATAGTCGAGGACAAGTGTAGACAGATAGTGGTGTCTGTTAATATGCACGACCTACAACTAAACGTGTTGATTGATACCGGAGCAGAATTGAGTACTGTATCTGGAAAAATATTTGAGTTACTGAAAGACAGATCTGGTATCGTAATTATGCCAGTAACAGGAGTGAAAATTATCGGAGCTACTGGGAAGGCCAGTAAACCGGTCACAAAATAGATTTTTGTCAACTTCGAGATATGTGGGGCACGATTTGAACAAGAGTTTGTCGTCGTGCCAGACTTAACTACAGAAGTAATTATCGGGTTAGATTGGCTATTAAAGTACCGTTCAGTGATTAATTGTGAAAGCAAAACTTTGACATGTACGTCACAACATAAAACAATAGTAGTTAGTTTTGACGAGGCAGGAAATGGTGTGCATAGGGAATACCAGCCTATACACATTGTTAACTGGTCGGATGTCATTGACGTACGTATGAATTTGAACTACTGTAACGTGAGGAATCTCGGCGTTGACAATAGTGTAGAAAGTGAATTGGAAAGTATTGTAGATGGTGTGTCAAACGGAACACACGAACAAAGACGAGGCCGACTTTCCCATACCTATTGCCATCAAAACCATAGGATAGGGCATGGGGCAAATATGTAGCAGAATTTGAGAGAATTATGAACACCTTGAGACATGAGTCTAGGGGATTTTCTCCAGAGGAAATCCTGTTAAATGACAGAAGTAAAAGTTTAGTGGAAGAGATAATCAAATTCCCCCCAAGGGTTGACTTTAGTAATGGTGTGAAAAAAGATCGTTTACGAGAAATAATGAAGCTAAAAGCCGATGCTCGCATACGTCGTCATGACGCTAAAGCGCGTTTTGCTAAGTTTGCAATCGGAGACTTAGTAAAAAGCTCATGAGAAATCGAGCGAGATAGACAATGAAGTCTCTAAATTTAAGTTTGTTTATAACGCACCATTTAAAGTCATTGGTATACCTCACACTAATGCTTATTGCTTAGAGTATCGAAGCTCTGGAAAACTATTAGGTATATGGAACACTGTAGAGTTGAAATTGTACCAACCTGGGATTGATTAATTCCACAGAATGGGTAATTTGTACAGTATGTAAATATAGATTGCAATATTTAACGCTTTGCTAGATTGTCGTGCTTTTCCCTGACCAAGAGGTCATTAAAGAAGTTGCAATTAATGAGTAGTTAATTTTGATTAAATGTTTTAAGAGTAACTGATTATTAATCAATTGAAAAATCCAAGCTGCTAGTTTAAGTTTTCAGCTGAGTCACACTAGATTAAGGAATGTAAATATAATTTTGTAACTAGCTGTAAGATTTCATAAATATGTGATTTACTAGTCATTGCCGATGTACTTAGACGCTGTTTTAAGTTTCAGGCTAGTACATGCGTGTGATGATCGATAGTGTTGACGTATCCACTGTGATAGTGTTAATGGCCTCCTTGAGATTATTCGGGAGTGAGTTTTTCCGAAAGAATTCAGTGAAAGGACGTTCTGGAAATGAAGTTACACAGGCGAGTGAGATCAAGCGTGCCGCACAGGCAGACGCAACAATACTGGCGAGGCTGAGCCGCTGCCTGCTCTTGTGCCAGTCGGCATTCTTAGTACTTGCGAGTACGGAAGGGGGAGTTGTTTTTCTTCCCGAACAGCTGATGTGAACGAATTCTCCTGTCAATATTTATGTTTTTTTTCGCTCTGATGTATATTATTTTCTTGAAACTTCCTGGCAGATTAAAACTGTGTGCCCGACCGAGACTCGAACTCGGGACCTTTGCCTTTCGCGGGCAAGTGCTCTACCAAGTGAGCTACCGAAGCACGACTCACGTCCGGTACTCACAGCTTCACTTCTGCCAGTACCTCGTCTCCTACCTTCCAAACTTTACAGAAGCTCTTCTGCGAAACTTGGAAGGTAGGAGACGAGGTGCTGGCAGAAGTAAAGCTGTGAGTACCGGACGTGAGTCGTGCTTCGGTAGCTCACTTGGTAGAGCACTTGCCCGCGAAAGGCAAAGGTCCCGAGTTCGAGTCTCGGTCGGGCACACAGTTTTAATCTGCCAGGAAGTTTCATATCAGCGCACACTCCGCTGCAGAGTGAAAATCTCATTCTGGAAACATCCCCCAGGCTGTGGCTAAGCCATGTCTCCGCAATATCCTTTCTTTCAGGAGTGCTAGTTCTGCAAGTTTCGCAGAAGAGCTTCTATAAAGTTTGGAAGGTAGGAGACGAGGTACTGGCAGAAGTAAAGCTGTGAGTACCGGACGTGAGTCGTGCTTCGGTAGCTCACTTGGTAGAGCACTTGCCCGCGAAAGGCAAAGGTCCCGAGTTCGAGTCTCGGTCGGGCACACAGTTTTAACCTGCCAGGAAGTTTCATATCAGCGCACACTCCGCTGCAGAGTGAAAATCTCATTCTGGAAACATCCCCCAGGCTGTGGCTAAGCCATGTCTCCGCAATATCCTTTCTTTCAGGAGTGCTAGTTCTGCAAGTTTCGCAGAAGAGCTTCTGTAAAGTTCGGAAGGTAGGAGACGAGGTACTGGCAGAAGTAAAGCTGTGAGTACCGGACGTGAGTCGTGCTTCGGTAGCTCACTTGGTAGAGCACTTGCCCGCGAAAGGCAAAGGTCCCGAGTTCGAGTCTCGGTCGGGCACACAGTTTTAATCTGCCAGGAAGTTTCATATCAGCGCACACTCCGCTGCAGAGTGAAAATCTCATTCTGGAAACATCCCCCAGGCTGTGGCTAAGCCATGTCTCCGCAATATCCTTTCTTTCAGGAGTGCTAGTTCTGCAAGTTTCGCAGAAGAGCTTCTGTAAAGTTTGGAAGGTAGGAGACGAGGTACTGGCAGAAGTAAAGCTGTGAGTACCGGACGTGAGTCGTGCTTCGGTAGCTCACTTGGTAGAGCACTTGCCCGCGAAAGGCAAAGGTCCCGAGTTCGAGTCTCGGTCGGGCACACAGTTTTAATCTGCCAGGAAGTTTCATATCAGCGCACACTCCGCTGCAGAGTGAAAATCTCATTCTGGAAACATCCCCCAGGCTGTGGCTAAGCCATGTCTCCGCAATATCCTTTCTTTCAGGAGTGCTAGTTCTGCAAGTTTCGCAGAAGAGCTTCTGTAAAGTTTGGAAGGTAGGAGACGAGGTACTGGCAGAAGTAAAGCTGTGAGTACCGGACGTGAGTCGTGCTTCGGTAGCTCACTTGGTAGAGCACTTGCCCGCGAAAGGCAAAGGTCCCGAGTTCGAGTCTCGGTCGGGCACACAGTTTTAATCTGCCAGGAAGTTTCATATCAGCGCACACTCCGCTGCAGAGTGAAAATCTCATTCTGGAAACATCCCCCAGGCTGTGGCTAAGCCATGTCTCCGCAATATCCTTTCTTTCAGGAGTGCTAGTTCTGCAAGTTTCGCAGAAGAGCTTCTGTAAAGTTTGGAAGGTAGGAGACGAGGTACTGGCAGAAGTAAAGCTGTGAGTACCGGACGTGAGTCGTGCTTCGGTAGCTCACTTGGTAGAGCACTTGCCCGCGAAAGGCAAAGTTCCCGAGTTCGAGTCTCGGTCGGGCACACAGTTTTAATCTGCCAGGAAGTTTCATATCAGCGCACACTCCGCTGCAGAGTGAAAATCTCATTCTTTAAATATTATTTTCTTGTTTAGCGTTAAGTGGACTCTCATGACAAGAATATTAATTATGAAAAGGTTATATAAAATGTGTATTGTATGTAATTAATTATTAATTTGCGTATTTTGATCTACCTGTTTTAATGACCATGTACTCTGATTAATTTTGTAAACAGTATTCCATTTCTTGATACTGTTAGGAATTTTCCCCTTTTAGAATAGCTAAATCATTTCCTATGTTTTCTGTGCATTTTAATATGTTGTCAATCTGTTTTCTTTTGTGTAAGATGACAGAGTGGAATAAGATTAGGAGTGTCTCCACTCAATTATTATGGTCTAAAAATTGGTTTATGGTTAATCAGCCTAATGCTAAAATTTCTTGATGTTTTGAGCTTATGCATTTCCGCTGTTTTTTTCCTTTTTGGGACATTTTCTGAGTCTGTTTACGTTACACGAACATCCTCAGACAATGTGGGGCACGTGTAATGCCGGAAATGCATATCCTCCTATTGACATCTATAGTACTATAAATTTGTTCCTTATTTTGTTACCTGAAGATATGACGTTTCTGTGTCTTTGTATATTGTAATTGTTTTACTATTTGTATATTTATGAATTTATGTCGATGTATAATTGGCTTGTTTTGTAAATACTATTTGTATTTTTACGCTGGGTCTTGCCTAGGGAAAACTACGCTATCGAACGCATACATCGATAGGTCGTGTGGAGAACCAAAGTGTTTAGCATCTTTGGTAGTGTTAACTCTGCCTCGTGGAGCGCGGGCAGAGAGAGTCTGCGTGGAGTAGGGCGGTGGAGCAGGTGTGTTGTGTGACGCTCCCGCAAGTTGCCGCGCTTTCGGGGTTTGGCAGCATGTAATTGCGCTCGAATTGCTATGATAGTTTCTCACACGGTGTCGCGGACGGGAAGCATTAGCTGGCGCACATCAAGAGCCCGTTTCGCCTCGTGACCGTGTCGAGAAGAACGCGTGCCAACATCCAGTTTTGGCAACAGCGACGGCCGACAATGAGTGACTGTCGCCACCTCCTCGACCGACGAATTCAAACCTTCAATCAACCAACAAGGAAGACGTAAAGCACGTAAAGTTTTAGAACTGTATGGCAGACCTCAGCTTTTCAAACTATTTCATTAGCATCAGTAAAAATACAGCAACTTAGCATGAACCTTTGTTGCTTATTGTCCCAATTGCATAACCAAGCAGGGTCCCGTCCTTTTCCGAATTGAACCCAAGTGTTGCTGAAATTAAAACGCAAGCATTAAAGTAATATCATTCCATTTCACTGCTTTAATTTCAATGTTCAGTTAAAGTATTCATACGTGGCTACAATATTTAGATTACACAAGCACAAATTAAGAGTGCGAGTTTTGTTACCATATTTTAGCTTACCTGTGACTGCAGCTCAGCTTGGTATGTACTAAATTTTAGTATTGTTAAATGTTCAGAATCATTTAATTCCAGTTCAAAGTTAAAGCTGTTATTTCTAAATTGTGTAGATTCAAGTAGCTTTTGAAATGATTGTTGTGGTAGCCCAAGACTAACCGTATTTGACTGAATTTCAATGTGCTTCAGAAACAAAGCTCACTATTAATTTCAATCACTAAATTAACTTTCAATTTTCCGATTTTATTAATTCTTTTGCTAAATTACGTCAGAGTGTAGCGAAATTTATTACTTGTGACAAATTTTCAGTTTTCACACAACACGTGTCAACCTACAGTTGCCACGCTTTTAGTGCTGATTATATGTGCAATAACCTTTCTTTTTCAGTTATTATTGTAGTTGTCCATCAGACTGACGACCGTCATTTCCCCCAAATCTCAAATATCTAATCAACTGCAATTAATTGTTATTGTCACGACCACACATTTACTTTATTTATTAATTTTACCCTTTTCTCAAAATTAATTTCCACCAACTTCATTTGCATTTTTCCTTTCATTTAGATGTAACCCTTTCCGCCCTCTTTACCGACAGATTAACTTCGGTGACGATTTCTTTTCCCACATTTCCATTAGGTACATACGGTTTAATTTTTCACTGTCATTAAGGTCGATAAGTGAGGGGGAGGTTACAACCCTTCCCAACTGAATTAGAACGTGTATCCAAATCAGAGTTGGTGCAACTTCGTACTTAAAAGTTGGGTCGTACTTGAAAGTTCTTTGTAAATTTGACTGTATTTAGCGATCTCTGCAAGAACATCACATATCTTTACAACCCGTCAATTTTCGTTACGTTTCCTCCTACCCTTCTGGGTGCTTCACCCTTTTTTTTCCTTTTTGACACGCAGTCTATTATCACCATTTGAAGATCACACTAATAACCTTGGAGCGCAGCAGAAGGTGACACAGAACTAAGGTCACTAGACACTATACAGAGTGTAATGGTAAAAGGGCAGGTATTTTTATTGGTGACTGAGAACAGTGTGCTGAACATTACATCGGTGCAGGTATTTTTATTGGTGACTGAGAACAGTGTGCTGAACATTACATCAGTATTTCTTCATTTTCGGGCTAATAATTATAGCTATTAGCAGCATGTATTTAGGTTGATTAGTACCTCCAAGTTCATGTAGCAAGAGGAAGACATTAATGCTATTTTTCCCCTAGGCAGCAGGTCAGGTGTTGAAGTGTGGATGAGTGGACGCACAACAGTTATCCTATACTGACAGGTGCAGTCCACTTAGTGGTGCAGCTACGACCACGCAGAAAACATGAGAATTTAAATTATGTGACTTCTTTGTGGGAGGACTTTTCAATTAAGAAAAAAATAGCTAACACACTGGTGTGTGTACATATTAACGTACCACACCTAAAAATATCGGCACTGATATCCGTTATACCCAGTGTACGTCACCCACTTAAAACAACACACTTGCCTCTTTCTAACGTTCTAGATGACGTAAAACTGGTACCAGGCGGTAATGTGACGCTGCACACCTGACGCAAGTTATCGTAGTACACTGATGTTTATACGACAGTCGGTAGTTTGGAATCAGCGCAGTAGTCGACTTGTGATGTGACAGATGTCAAAAAGCAGCGTTCGTGTTTGGATGTGCACATGACCACACAAAGACTGAAGTTACTCGATTTGTTGACCTATCACAGTGAACTGTCCAATGTGAGTTCAAGGAAAGGGATACCACTCAAAGTCATGTAACACGAAATAAGAATAGTGGTCTTCTTTTTTTGGGTCATCAGTATTATGATTGGTTTGATGCGACCCGCGACAAATTGTTCTCTTCATCTGAGAGTAGCACTTGCAACTTGCGTCCTCAATTATCTACTGGATGTATTCCAATCTCTGCCTTCATCTACAGTTTATGCCCTCCACAGCTCCCTCTAGTACGATGGAAGTAATTCCCTCATGTCTTAATAGAGGTCCTACTCATCCTGTCCCTTCTCCTTATCAGTGTTTTCCGCATATTCATTCCTCTCCGACTCTGCGCAGAACCTCCTCTTTCCTTACCTTATCAATCCACCAAATTTTCAACATTCCTCTGAAGCACCACATCTCAAATGCTTCGATTCTTTTCTGTTCCAATTTTCCCATAGTCCATATTTCACTACCATACAATGCTGTAATCCATGCGTATATTCTCATAAATTTCTTCCTCAAATTAAGGCATATGTTTGATACCAATAGACATCACTTGGCCAGGAATGCCCTTTTTGTCATAGCTAGTCTGCTTTTGATGTCCTTCTTGCTCCGTCCGTCATTAGTTATTTTCCTGCCTAGGAACCAGAATTCCTTAATTTCATCTACTTCTTCACTGTCAATTCTCGTGTTAGGTTACCCGCTGTTCTCATTTGTGCTACTTCTCATTACCTTCGTCTTCCTTTGATTTACTCTTAGTCCATACAGTGTACTTGTTAGACTGTTCGTTCCATTCAGCAGATCGTGTAATTCTTCTTCTAATTCACTCAGGATAGAAATGTCATCAGCGAATTATATCATTGATATCTTTTCACCTTGAATTTTAATCCCACTCCTGAACCTTTCATTTATTTCCATCATTGATTCTTAGATGTACTGATTGAACAGTACGGGCGAAAGACTACGTCACTGTCTTACATCCTTTTTTATCCTAGCACTTCGTTCTTGGTCATCCAATCTTATTATTCCCTCTTGGCTCTTTCAGATGTTGTATATTACCCCTCTCTCCCTATAGCTTACTCCTATTTTTCTCAGAATTTCAAACAACTTGAACCAATTTACATGGTCGAACACTTTTTCTAGGTCGGCAAATCCTATGAACGTGTCTTGATGTTTCCTTAATCTTGCTTCCATTATCAACTCGAACGCCAGAACTGCCTCTCTCGTGCCTTTACCTTCTTTAAAGCCAAACTGATCGTCATCTAGCACATCTTAAATTTTCTTTTCCATTCTTCTGTATATTACTCTTGTTAGCAACTTGGATGCATGAGTTGTTAATCATATTGTGCGGCAATTCACGCACTTGTAAGCTCTTACTGTGTAAGTAGGATGTTTAGGTTTTTTTTATTGGTAACGCCGCCGCCACGTAGCGCTCTGTATGAAAATCACTGGCTGCGCCGTGTGCAGTCTGTGGCTGGTTGGCATTGTTGTAATACTCGCCATTGTAGTGTTGGGCAGCGGCAGCTGGATGCTAACAGCGCGTAGCGTTGCGCAGTTGGAGGTGAGCCGCCAGCAGTGGTGGACGTGGGGAGAGAGATGGCGGAGTTTTGAGATTTATAAGAATTGGTGTCATGAACTGCAATATATATTATGACTAGTGAGAACCATTGTGATACTATGAGAGCTTTGAATGGTGCATTTGGTATGGGATCACGATTTTTAAAGTACATTTGAGGCAGATGACACTTTTGACATGAGCAGAGAATTTTATTTTAGGTTTTGAAATTATTGGAGGAAGCTACGGAGAATTTGAGAATTTGACTGAGGTGTTATGATATTATTACGACGACGATGTGAATTATGCTGCTGAGGTATGTTTAAGCTGATGCTATGTGAGTTATTTGGTTATGCTACATATCTGTTACGATGAAATATTGAAAAAGTGTCGACGAATATGTATTTGTGCAATAAGGTAAGGAATAATGAGTAGTGGTTAGGGACTCTGGTTTGTGAAAAAGGATGTAGGAAACCAAGCATCGTACTTTAAGAGTTATGAACTGTGTGTAAATGCGTAATGTATTACAATGCTGGTGAAAATTTTTTGGACACTATTATATTTAAATGATTTTATTTCTACAGATTTGTAACGCAAATTCTTGACCTGTGAATTTTTTTTATATGAGACTGTCACTGTAGCGGAAACTGGTGTCGTAAATATTTCGATAAGACAGTTAAGTGACCACCTGCACGAAATGCGTCGTGGGCACCCAGCTGCGCGACAACCACCTGCCAAAAGAAAGCCAGTGTGTGCCTGTCAGACGCACAGGTGGCGAAAAAAAAAAAGAGGCCATTATCCTCGCTATTGACATTCCTTTGTAGAAAGCATCGTAAATACGACATCCTCAAACTTGAAAACATGATTACACTGTAGAGTTCTTAATTTATGATATTTACTGAAATGAAATGATGAGAAACATTTCATGTCTATTGTCTTGCTAGTTGGAAGATTGTTTACTTCATTATGAAATGACTTATGGCTAGCGAATGATGTTTCACGTCTTGCTTTGCCTATTTTGTTTAATATCTAGTTTCTAGCTGCACTGCAGCATTGGTTACAATAAAATTTAATGGATGTACTAATATAGATATTTTATTCCTACAGATCCAGTAAATAATTATGATGTACTTAAAAAAAACGAAGGAGCACAAAAGATTTCCCTTCACAGGAACTGCATACATAATTTTCTTTTCAAGTACTTGGTAATTTTTATGGTAGAATAAGTTGTGGTGCACCACTTTAATTATATAGACATTAAGATGTGAATCGACATCTCCCTTTTCTGCATTGTTGTCTTTACTGTAATATTTTTTCTGCTTGAGCTTTGTCATGTTTAGTTATAAGCTGTTGCATTTGCTGCTGCTGTTTACCAGGCACAATGTTACTGAATTTGACTTTGTATTACTCTGTTAAGTCAGTTTTACTACGCATTTATTTTTTCTTGTTTGCTGCGCATTGCCTTATATTAGTTGTAATATTGCTGCCTTTTTTGCCAATTTCCGTTTTTTTATCATTGCTGTTTGTGTTAATTGTTTTGTGCTGCTGCATTGCCTCGACCCTTAGTTTAGCATCTGAGCTCAGTAGATTTTAAGTTAGCTTAAGAGGGGGTAGACTATATAAGAAAATAACTATGATTAATTGGAAGAAATGCATTGAGAAGCTATAAGAAAATTGTTTTGTTAAAAAAGGTAGTGTATAGTGGAGAAAAACTATTTTTGAAAGAGGATGTGAGCATAATACAGAAAGCAGGCTTCGATATGACTTTTTGGAAATAATGAAGAATGAAGAGAGATCTCCAAGAAGTAAAGAAAGTTTTGTTTGCAAAATACTGCAGTAAAACACACCCTATCCTTTCCTTGTGTTATCCCACTATGTGTTTGTGTACCCTTGTGTAATTATGTTCGTCCTGTCTTTATATGTTTATCTGATAAGACTTATGTTGCAGAATTTTTCTAATACTCAGCTACATGAACTATGATTAGGAATACTGTTATCCTCAAATATAATTTGCATTAATAACATGTTATTTACTGTGTAAAGATGTTTACACATTATTTATTCTGTTTTGTTCTAATGCTCATGTGTGAAGTTGATGTTTTATGCATGTACTTATGTCGAAATTTTTGTAACACTGATGTATTTGTTATTTCGATTCTTTTGTAAAGCCTGTATTACTGCAAATGTTATCTGTACTATTATGTTCTTTAATGATATATTCTGTGCCTTTGTTATTGTATTCTCATGTTATAAAATCGTAATTGACACCAGTTCATCAAATTAAGTAAATTGTAAGTTACATTTCACTGCACACGTTTATGTTGGCCATAGTATATGGATAATATGTGAGAAGTAGGGACTGATAGTGTTTGCACGTGTGTTAATAATTCAGCAAGGAACTGGATAACAGCATTGCTGGTTCTAAGGACATTTCAAACAAATTCTTTGTGAGTGGACAGCTGGTGGTTTATGGACTTGCTGTATTCTCTGCAAGACTCTTCAAGGGTGATTGTGCACCTGCACAGTTGCAACAGATTGCTACTGGCCATCTCTACAAGGACTACAGTGGGTCTACACCTTTGATGACTCACCAATACCATTATTTCTAAAAGGACTACAGTGGGTCTGCACTTCTGGTGGCCCACCAATACCGTAATCTCTACCAGGACTACAATGGGTCTACTCTGTGTTGACCTATCTACCAATATTCTTCAAAACTTCTACTGACTCTGCTGTGGGTTTGCTCTGGTGTGGGCCATTACCTGTCTGCATGTCAAGAGTCAGCACTGTCTTTCCGTTGGAAGGACAACACTACTTCTTCAAGACTGCATGGAAATCCACTACTTCCGTGTGCATTTTCTTTTACTACTCAGACTTTGAGAAAAAACACTGCAATTTTACTTTGATGAATGATCAGGACTGTCTTTATGGACTGTGAGAAAATTTTAGCTTTTGACCAACATTGTATCGATAAGTGTGTGCATTTTATTTCCTTGTTATTGTAATTATGAAAAAAATTTTCAAATCTGTATTGGCCACTGCCCAAAACAATTTGTAAATTTTTTTGTGGGGAGTATGGGGGCTATGTAAGTAGGATGTTTAGGTTTTTTTTAATTGGTAACGCCGCCGCCACGTAGCGCTCTGTATGAAAATCACTGGCTGTGCCGTGTGCAGTCTGTGGCTGGTTGGCATTGTTGTAATACTCGCCATTGTAGTGTTGGGCAGCGGCAGCTGGATGCTAACAGCGCGTAGCGTTGCGCAGTTGGAGGTGAGCCGCCAGCAGTGGTGGACGTGGGGAGAGAGATGGCGGAGTTTTGAAATTTGTAAGAATTGGTGTCACGAACTGATATATATATATATATATATATATATATATATATATATATATATATATATTATGACTATTATACACTGTTTGTTCTCTATTAAAATCTTTCATTTGCTAACTATACCTATCAGTAGTTAGTGCCTTCCGTAGTTTGATTCTTTTAGTTAGCTGGCAGTAGTGGCGCTCGCTGTATTGCAGTAGTTCGAGTAACGAAGATTTTTCTGAGGTAAGTGATTTGTGAAACGTATAGGTTAATGTCAGTCAGGGCCATTCTTTCGTAGGGATTTTTGAAAGTCAGATTGCGTTGCGCTAAAAATATTGTGTGTCAGTTTAAGCACAGTCTTGTAAAATTTTTCTAAGGGGACGTTTCAACTGTCTTTGGAATTGTGTGGATGATATATTTCCGTAAGTCAAATGGTATGACACCAGACTCATTCTACAAGCCAGCGTGAATGAATAGTCGTTTATTTTGCCGCTTTCCCCAATGATTTTCGAAATTCTGATGGAATTTTATCAATCCCTTCTGCCTTACTTGATCTTAAGTCCTCCAAAGCTCTCTTAAATTCTAATTCTGGATCCTCCTATCCCTTCTAAATCGACTCTTGTTTTTTCTTCTGTCGCATTAGACGAATCTTTCCCCTCATAGAGGCTTTCAGTCTATTCTTTCCACCTATCCGATCTCTCCTCTGCATTTAGCAGTGAAATTCCTGTTGCACTTTTAATGTTATCATCCTTGCTTTTAATGTCACTGAAGGCTGCTTTGACTTTCCTATATGCTAAGTCTGTCCTTCCGATAATAATTTCTTTTTCGATGTCTTCACATTTTCCCTGCAGCCATTTCGTCTTAGCTTCCCTGCACTTCCTGTTTACTTCATTCTTCAGCGACTGGTATTTCTGCATTCCAGCGTTTCCTGGAACATTTTTGTACTTCCTCCTTTCATCGATCAATTGAAGTATTTCTTCTGTTACCCGTGGTTTCTTCGATTGATTTGGATTCGATTGATCTGGGGGAAGAGACCAAACAGCGAGGTCATCAGTCTCATTGGATTAGGGAAGGATGGAGAAGGAAGTCGGCCGTGCCCTGTCAAAGGAACCATTTAGGCATTTGCCTGAAGCGATTTAGGGAAATCACGGAAAACCTAAACTAGGACGGCCGGGCGCGGGATTGAACCATCGTCCTACCGAATGCGCGATGAGTGATTTCTTTGGAGTTACCTTCTATGTATCTATGTTTTCCTTCTCAACTTCTGCGATGACCCTTTTTGGAGATGTTCATTCCTCTTCAACTGTACTGCCTACTGAGTTATTTCTGTGTCTATAGCCTTAGAAATCTTCAACCGTATCTCGTCATTCCTTAGTACTTCGGTATCCCACTTGTTTGAGTATTGATTCTTCCTTACTAATGTCTTAAACTTCAGTCTACTCTTCATCACTACTATATTGTGATCTGACACTATATCTGCTTCTGGGTACGCCTTAAAATCCAATATCTGGTTTCGGAATCTCTTTCTGACCGTGATGTAATCTAACTGAAATCTTCACGTGTCACCTGGCCTTTTCCAAGTATACGTCCTCCTCTTGTTATTCTTGAACAGAGTATTGGCTATTACTGGCAGAAATTTATTACAGAACTCAATTACTGTTTCTCCTTTTTCATTCCTTGTCCCTAGCCCATATTATCCTGTAACCTTTTCTTTTAATCATTCCCCTACAACTACATTCCAGTCCACAATGACTATTAGATTTTCATCTTCCTTTACACACCGTATTACCTTTTCAATACCCTCACATTCTATCTCATCATCTTCAGTTTGCGACGTCGGCATGTATATCTGAACTATCGTTGTCGGTGTTGCTTTACTGTCGATTCTGATAAGAACAACCCTATCACTGAACTGTTCGCATTAACACACTCTCTGCCCTACCATCCTATTCATAATGAATCCTTTTCCTGTTATACCATTTTCTGATGCTGTTAACATTACCCTATGCTCATCTAACCAGTAATCCTTGTCTTCTTTCCATTTCACTTCACTGACCCCTACTATATCTAGATTGAACCTTTGCATTTCCCTTTTCAGAGTTCCTAATTTCCCTGCCATGTACAAGCTCCTGACATTCCACGCCCCGACTCGAGGAACGTTATCCTTTCGTTGATTATTCAGCATTTTTCTCATGGCCACCTCCCCCTTAGCAGTCTCCCCCCCCCCCTCCCCCCCCCTCCCCCGAGAGGTATTATTCCGAAATCCTTTGCCAATGGAGAGATCATCATGACACTTTTTCAGTTATAGGCCATATGTCCTATGGATACTCGTTACGTGTCTTTAATGCAGTGGTTTCGATTGCCTTCTGCATCCTCGTGCCGTTGATCATTGTTGATTCTTCCATCTTTAGGGGCAGTTTCCCATCTTTAGCAAAAGAGAGTGCCCTGAACCTCTGTCCGCTCCTCCACCCTCTTTGAGTAGGTCGTTGGAAGAATGAGGGTCACCTTTTATGCCGGAAGACTTCGACAGCCAATGCTGATTATTAATCAAAATTTAAGCAGTGGCGGGTTTCGGACACGGGATCGAGGCGCTACCCCTAGATCACGGGTGACATAAGAGGATACTAACCAACCGCGACTGAAGATGAATGGCATGCTTTGTCATTGGCAATCGGTGTCAAACCTGACAGGAATAGCTGGTCTAACTGAGCGCTCTGAGCGAACATTGCTAAGCGAACAGCATGCAAAGCCTATTTGGAGTTGGGTACTTTGCAACAGCCCATTTCTCACAATGGCACATTAGCCTGCACTTCTCCAATGGGCCTGAGACTCAGAAACTGGACATTAGCTGGCTGGAAGAGTGTAATGTGGCCAATTGCTTCTTTCTGAAGAATGCAAGGTTTAACTGGAACTACAGCACAGTGACACGTTTAACACACAGTGTGTGGATGATGTTGGTAGGGCCGGAGGTTGTTCTGTGATGTTTCAGGTGTGTTTGTCAAACCTTGACTCAGCCTCACTTGTACACATTATCGTGGGCGTGAACCACGACGTTTTTTTCGACATTCTCCCTAACCAACTGCTGCTCTCTCTTCTACATCTTCATGATGGACACTACCGTCTTACAAAACGACAGCAGCTAAGTTTACAACTCGGCCGTAGTGGCCGAGCGGTTCTAGGAGCTTCAGTCCGGAACCGCCCGACCGCTACTGTCGCAAGTTCGAATCCTGCCTCGGGCATGGATGTGTGTGATGTCCTTATGTTAGTTAGATTTAAGTAGTCCTACGTTCTAGGGGACTGATGACCTCAGATGTTAAGTCTCATAGTGCTCAGAGTCATTTGTGTTTACGAGGTTGCACGCACAAATTTCTGGTTGTACCAGAACCATATCGCACCGCCCATCCGAACGAGTCTCTGAAGCCGCAACAGCACCGGCCGACATCGTAAAGACGTCACTGGTTGCAGATGTGGAGGGGCATGTGGTCAATACACCACTCTCCTGGCCGTTGGCAGCCTTACGTGACCTGAAACGCTACCTATCAGTCAGAAAGCTCCTTAATCGGCATCACAAAATCTGAGTGCATCCCACTTGCCAACAGTGTTCGGCAGACAAGGACGGTCACCCATCCAAATGTTAGACAAGCCATAAAGCGCTTAACTTCGGTGATTTGACGGGAAATGGTGCTACCGTTGCGACAAGGTCGCTGGCAGCCCGATGAATCGCCCAATCGAAATCTAATAGCAATTGTCTAGAATTATTTTGAACATTGAGTAAAGCTTAGAAGCCAAATTAGCAGAAATTTGATAGCTCTAGGGGCTTCTTCGTCAATGAGCGGCTTCAGCTGGATGTGACGTACGTGAGGAAACTTTCAGGCTTTCTCATTGAATTGAGTTAATTATCAAGGTTAGAGCTGGCGATATGCAGAGTAGCGTGATGTTTCCTTGGGCTCGGAGGAGCAAATTTTTGTCTTAACTGCTTATTTTGCATCCCGAGCAGGCCCCTCTCTACTTTGGCACTTGAGGAGATTACGATATCCTAAGTTGATAGTGCCAGGTCTATCGATTCTGAGTACAGCGATAATGATGCCGTCTGCACTGATCATCCTTCTCGCCTGACCTCTTAGTGCCTGCTGTTTTCCCATCAAATTAGAAGTTTACATCCCAAGTTATAGCAGAGGAACCGTTGTACCGCAGTCATCGGCAGCACCAGACCCTGCCTTTTAGGAGGTCTGATAATTGGGCAGCAGCTGGGGCATCTGTCATTTTGTGTTACTCAAGAAGCTGAAGTCCAGTGAATCTACAGTCAGCGTAAAACTCCGCTCTTTGAAAGTGTACGAGGAATGTTCAATAAGTAATGCAACACATCATTTTTCTCGGTTAGTGTCGGTTGAAAAAAATGAGGAATTTGTTACACGACATCGTCAAATATTCCAGCTTCAGCCCACTTCATGAAGTTCCGTAGGTATCTGCGCTGTATGTAGCCTTCAGAATGGCGTCTGTAACGTAGGTGCGTTCCAAGCAGAGAGCTGGCATTGACATTCTTTTGGCGATAAACCAGAGCATCGCAGCTATTCATATGCGATTGCATAATGTCAACACAACCCTGGCAGTGAACAAAAGCACGGTGTGTCGCTGGGCGAGTAGTCTATCATCATCGCAACAAAGTCGCGCGAACATGTCCGATCTCCCACATGCCGGCTGGCCACACACAACTGTGACTCCGGTAATGTTGGAACGTGCGGACACTCTCACATCAGGTACTGACGAGTCACAATAAAACACCTCGCTGCTAAAGTCGATGTCTCTGATAGTTTCCTGCAGTACTCGTCCACCAGTGGGATTCCTGACCGCCGGCCGCGGTGGTCTCGCGGTTCTAGGCGCGCAGTCCGGAACCGTGTGACTGCTACGGTCGCAGGTTCGAATCCTGCCTCGGGCATGGATGTGTGTGATGTCCTTAGGTTAGTTAGGTTTAAGTAGTTCTAAGTTCAAGGGACTAATGACCACAGCAGTTGAGTCCCATAGTGCTCAGAGCGATTTGATTTTTTGATTCCTGACCGCCAAACGAAAGATAAGAATCTACTTTGTAGGAATCAACATGGATTGCAGAAACAGCGATCGTATGAGACCCAATTCGCTTTATTTGTTCATGTGACAGAGAAAACATTAGATCCAGGCTCCCAGGTAGATGTCCTTTTCCTTGACTTCCGGAAGGCGTCCAATACAGTTCCGCACTGTCGCCTGATAAACAAAATAAGAGCCTACGGAATATCAGACCAGCTGTTTGACTGGATTCAAGAGTTTTTAGCAAACAGAACACAGCAAGCTGTTCTCAATGGAGAGACGTCTACAGACGTTAAAGTAACCTCTGGAAAGCAGCGCGTGGATGTTGAGGAGGTTTTTGGCGCAACAAGACGTTGGCTCCGACGTCGACCAGTACAGTGGTACCGTCCGAGCATACAGGCCCTCGAAGTAAGGTGGCATAAGGCTGTCGGATTGGACGGAGGTTATGCTGAAAAATAGGGTTTCGTGGCCAAAAGAGTGGTGAATAACATGATGTATAGGTATTGTGAGTAAAACCAACCTGCTTTGAGCAAAAAATTTGTTGCTTTACTTACTGAACGCCCCTCGTAATTGTGTTCGCATTGTTTAAAGACAGCTTTATCGCCCATTAAGTCTAATCACTCTGTGTAGCACTAACGCGGTAATCTACGAACCGCGCAGAGCAGCGGGTGGCTAGGTGCTGGTGCAGGCGTCGGCCACCGAGCGGCGCTGCCGTCGGGGCGGCGCGGCTCGAGGCGCCCGCACAGTGGAGGGCCGCAGTGTCAGTGCGGTTGCGACTGGCAGCCGGGCGGCAGCGAGCGGCGAGCGGCGAGCACAGCGACCGGGCTATGGGACGACACGCCGACGCCCCCGCCGCGCCGCCTCCTCGCCTCCTGCCGCCAGCGCCCGCCGCCGACTCGGGCACCCGTATCTAGCTGAGAACAGGTCAGTGGCGGCAGCACACCCCTCGCCAGGTCCCGTCCACTGCTGACTCTGCACGATTCGCCGGCGTCGCACCCTCCGATGCAGTGAAACGACGACGAGCGTCTTACACCTCGTCGACGTGCTTCTAGTGCAGAGTGTGTTGTTGTTTACGTTCTGACAAGATCTAGATCATTTCTGCTTAGATCAGTGAACCTTACATCCAGTCGTTTGCTTAAGTGGTGTATGTTGCAGTTTGGCCAGTCAAAATCAAGTGAGTTGGGCATAAATCTGAATCTCTCGCTCTTAAAAAAGAAATCAACGTTCCCATTTTGTAATTTCTCTATGGTTCTTAAAGCATTCTCCGTATCGAAATGAATGTCGGCCGCGAGTAGAAATTTGACGGGGGTGATAATGTGTCCAATTCTGAACGTGAATTTTCACGTAAATGCACGTGTACACTGAGTGTTCTACGCGCTACATCTACTTAACACTGCCAAAAATTAACACAGTGTAAATGATCACAGGTTAAAGGATTGTGATTTGTGTCTTGTCAATCTCCTTCTACAGCTACACTCAAAAACTTCACTTCAGTGCATTCTTGGACCCAGCATCTGTCTACACTAACCACAAAACGCTATGAAATTGTTTCTGGCTTTTCTGCAGATAATTTTTAAAGGTAAATTAACAATCACACAACTAGCAACTAACTGTGAATTTATTAACGTATTATTCCCATTCCTGAGAAACTGATGTACCCTGGGAAATGTTGCGATTAGAACGTGTGGGTGTTGCAGAACAACTCAAAAAAACGTTCAAATGTGTGTGAAATCTTATGGGACTTAACTGCTAAGGTCATCAGTCCCTAAGCTTACACACTACTTAACCTAAATTATTCTAAGGACAAACACACACACCCATGCCCGAGGGAGGACTCGAACCTCCGCCGGGCCAGCCGCACTGTCCACGACTGTAGCGCCTGAGACCGCTCGGCTAATCCCGCGCCGCGCAGAACATCTATGTCACAAACGTCCAACTGCAGAAATTAGATTTTGCAATTCCTTTGAAGAGACCGGTTGCTTTGTAGATTGGATCACAGCGACAATGAACTCGCCAGAGTTCAGCCTTCAGAGTGACAGGAGCGACGGAGAAGTGGAGAAGACGTGGCACCGGGGACCAAACATCGCGTGTGCTGTTCACTATGGAAGTTTGCTGCTTCTTTCTGTCATGACTTCCTGTGGCGTGAATGCCGCACATGTCGGCGTCAGTGTTTCTTTACGTCGACCACTTGTCCCCGTCGTCTGCAGTCACGGTAGAGCAGCGACGTCGCAAGACGTTGGCTATGTTGTCGTGTCAGTGTGCGCACTCCACGTACACGCTCCCTTCACACCGAACGGTTATGTTCCTGGTGTGATTACCGTGCTGTCGGATTTTAAAGAACCAGGAATTGTTGCAGGCAGAGGAAACCCAGTAAATGGTACTCCGTGTCGTATCTGCTGCTCTGCGCATAATTTGACATGGGTAATTGTGCTTCTAGAAGTCACAGGAATTTTGTTTTGCCTCTCCCACGGTGAATTAGATGTCGCCTTTCCACAGAACACTTCTTGCCTTAAACGACGCTGATGAGGTCTCTGAAACGGGTGGAGATTGTCAGTAGATGGAATACCTTGCGTATGAGACACACATGCGATTATTGTAAATGGAATACCTTTCGTATGAGACACACACATGGGATTATTCATAGTAGTTGAAGATGCTACGGATTATAGTCTCTGTATAATGTTAATTTCAGAGCAATACAAATGTAATATATAATCGTGCAACCTATTTTTTTGACAAACGATGTCCATGAGATTTTTTATTTACATTAGTTTTCGTATCACGAGGTACGAATGACTATCTGAGAAAATTTCCAAACATTCTGTTCCCGTCCGCGTTCCGTCCCACGGAGTAAGGTGTTAGTTTCTTCTCTGTAAGAACAAATCTCTGCATCAGTTATTCGAGCAGTTGAAACTAAGGCGCAATTGGTCTTAAATCCGAAGCTTATTATCAATAATAACTGAGTCCTGTTAGATTATATAGTGGATTGCGTAGCGGTTGTAGCAGAATGGCAGCGCCGTTTCCATTGGGCCGTTTCCATTGGCTGTGAGACATTAGTGAAAGTACGTGCAGGTTAATTCCATGATGATATTATAGACTTCCAGGGATAATGGAGAAGGATAAATGTATCAAAAATGTCTAGTAATCATAGTCTCTAAAACGCATACCTTAAAAGCTATAAGTACTTCTTCATCTTCAATACTGTGAAAAAAATCTCTTCTAATGTAAGCTTTTTGCTTGCTTATTTTGGGAGGAGGCAGTGTCGGCCAGTCCAAGAAAAAAAGTCAAGTAAACATGGGCTCAAAAGTGCGTACCTTAATAGATAGGAGTACTTGTTTATTTTTTCACTGCAATGAAATACATCTCTTCTACTGGTCAAGTGCTCGGAGCTCTTAAGGTATGCATTTTAGAGCGGATGTGGACTTGACCTTTTTGATGCATTTACCATACTTCACATTCCTGAAAGTCTCTAACATCATTATGGAATCACCCTGTATAGCACAACTGCTTTCGTATGAGAACAGCATAGCAGTATGTGTGTCACCTGTACGCGAGAAACGTTGCACAGAACGAAAGCCTATTTACTACACTTGCGTTGCCTGAACTGGTATAATGCAAAAGCAACTGTTAGAGAAGACATAAAGAGTACACACAGATGAGTTGTGCGACAAGAGAGTGTAAACACAAAGGTAGACTGTCCTCACAGAGATACCTAGGGAGTCTTTCCTCCCACGCTCCATCTGTAATATCAACGGGAATAAAAGAATACTCAGAACTGCAAGAAGAGCCTACCAGATTCGCAGAGTACCTTAATGGTGAAATACGATATGAAAACACGCATGCTCTAAGCGCTGTTTCACGGCACATCGGCTTTGAATAGCATCACCAGGACGCCAAATATTCAAGGAAAGCGACAGGTAATGAAACAAGGACACTTATCAAGTATGAGTAGCGTGATATTCCTGAATACTCGCGGCGTCGGAATTGCTCTAGCTGAGGTCAGTGATCCATAGAATGCACGTGCGGTGTAAATTCTTTACGATCCTGAAACTTCACGTAAACTCCCCTTGTTATGCTTAATGAATATCTGAGAAGATTCCGAGAAGAGCCGCCCAGCGCTGGAAGTGGCCAGAGATGCGTATCCCTCGGCGCCCGTTCGCAAACAAGCCGCGGGACGGTGATTATCCGGCGAGCCGAAGCCGACGAAAAAAGGTGCGCGAAACTCCGGCACGGCTGGCGCCGAGGCGAGCGGTGCGTGATGGGTATTAGCGGAGCACGGCGGGCCAGAGGTTAATGCCTGCTTGCCCTGGCCACTGCAGCTGCCGCGTCTGTAGGGGGCTGCCGTGCTGGACGGCACTTCTCGACGTCTGAATTAGCACTCGCAGCACCCGACAAGGTTGACGCTGGAACCGAGCTGCGAGCTCAATGACGTTCTCCAGCACCGGCTTCTGGAGTAAAATGGAGACGGCATCATTGATAACTGGAGATGAGCGACTCAAATGGTTCAAATGGCTTTGAGCATTATGGGACTTCACTTCTGAGGTCATCAGTCCCGAAGCTTAGAACTACTTAAACCTAACTAACCTAAGGACAGCACACACACCCATGCCGGAGGCAGGACTTGAACCTGCGACCGTAGCAGTCGCACGGTTTCAGGCTGTAGCGCCTAGAACCGCTCGGCCAACCCGGTCGGCCTGAGCGACTCAGAGGAGTACATTTGAATGGTTACAGTGCTAAAAGGGCTACGTAACAAAATGTTTATTCAAAATAAACTTTATTCAAATTACAAGAACAGAAATATGCACTAACTCCACATTAACACTTGCCCACTGATTTTACAAAAATAAGTTATCACTTGGCATGGTTCCAAAATAACAAATAAAAACTATCTTTTCTAAATAAATTTACACTCAGGTGCTAAACGGGCTACGTCTACTAAACAATTTTTGTAATATTTCTACCTCTAGTAATCATTCTACTGTTCGGTCTTGGCACAATTCACCATGAAATTGTTTGTCACTTCAAGTAGGTATTCCATCACACTTCTGAGGTATTTTTTCTTCTGCATATACAATCCTTTGGCACTAGTTGCCTCACTGAATGTCATCGTTTTGAAATCTTCACTTCTTCACAGTATTTTAAACGTTCTTAACAACTCCCGACGCTGCCAAACGTCTTTTTTATCTGGATTTCCCAAGATGTGTTGGTTTTAATCCACGAGGCAGAACTTAATTTACCCATAGCTGTGTTAATGATCATTTCACTTGTTTGCTGAAAGTCCACAAAATAACTTTTGCCTCGTTGAGTGGCCGTGCGGTTTGAGACGCCATGTCACGGATTGCATGGCACCTCCCGCCGGAGGGACGAGTCCTCCCTCGAGCATGAATGCGTGTGTTGTTCTTAGCATATGTTAGATTAAGCAGTGTGTAAGTCTAGGGACTGATGACCTCAGCAGTTTAGTCCCTTAGTAATTCATACACATTTGAACAAACAACTGTCATTCATCTGAACAACTTGAAACTGTTGTTATTCCGGGCTGCTGCTATGGTTTTCATTACATTATGAGGAACAAAACGCTTCCTCAGCTTTGCTCACGCTTTCTTTTAGTGTTGCCGGTTTATCTGTTACCTGCCTTTGCTGAATTATTCATATTGTTTTCACTGTCCGTTGTACCATTAATGAATACACGCAAAGGATAGGTCACAAAAGGGCAGGAGCAAGATGAAGTGTATTATCTCTAAGTTCTGCATAGTCAGCTCGTGTAAAGCATTCTGCATTTACTCCATGTAGCATGAACAATTCATATACTTCTCATGTCACATACTGGTCTTCGTACTACTTACATCAGCCGTTATCAGAGGTAGCCTTTTTAGCCTGAAAAAGCCCTTTTCACATACCAAGTAAAGGAGTCGGAAACACATTTTATGAAAAGCTGGCGCTTAGCCACTTCAGCGCGATAACCCTTTATTTGTCTTACTACAAACCTGCAGATTAGATTAGATTAAATTTGATAGTCTTTTTGAATGTTAACTAAGTAAGAAAGGGACAGATAGCTACTTAAGGCTGGCGACGTGCTTCAGAGATCATATATCTAGACGTAGCTTTTCTGCTACTGAAACTCCACTACGTACACGGATTTCGGTTTTCTACTTATTTTCTTATTATATCTTTTCACAATACTTAGTTCGTGTCTTCTATGGCCTTTTGGAGGTTGCTTTCAGTGTTAGCCGAATCAAAAATGATCTCAGGAGGCAATGGGAGGCGTGAACAATGTATTTTCAGAAATACGTTATATGAAAACAAATAAGAAGGAGACCGAAGTACTTCTGTTTAGTAGAGTTCGAATAGTAGAACACTTTCGTGTGGATGAAGAGAACCTGAAGCAGGTAGCAGAACAGCAAAGGCTGGTAAATCAAGCCGGAAAATTATTTATAGAAATGCACCAGTTAAAACAGAAGGACAAGCAACTACAAGTGGAAAGTAATAATTTAAACATCATGCAGCAGTATGTAAAACTTATGTTTGGAACGTTGCGTTATATGGCTCGAAGGGATGGACAGTAGGGGACTCGGAAAGGCAAAATGTGCTTGCTTTTGAAGCACATTGTCGGAGGAGAGTCCTAAAGATTTCATGGGCAGAGAGAATGGCCAATGAAAAAATTTTCAATAACATACTAAAGAAAATATCGTTGTGGAGGACTATCAAGAAACGCAGGGACCGATGGATTGAACACCTGTGCAGATAGATATTGCTCAGTCACTGTGAAATTAATATAAGGAAAAGCACCAGGAAAGAATTCACGAGGAAGACCAGGACTTCAGTACGTCACGCAGATAAAACTGGATCTGAAACTGACGACGTATTCGGAACTGAAGAGACTAGAAGAAAACAGGGAAAATGGACAAAGGGAATTGCTGCCAACCAACCTGCCGATTGTGAATAAGAGAAGAAGGAAGGGATAAGCTGTACTTAATTATGCTGTAAACAAGAGGTAACAGTTAAATCAGACTGACTCTTTGCTTACTGCACTGAAACGTAAAAGTAAGTAAGACTACAGTCTGACTTCAAGACCTTTTAGTGTTTTCTCGGATAATAGGTAAAGAAATGTGAAACCTTCAAAAGAGGGCTTAAAGCCCCGACTAATTCACGTACTTACTATGAAGCCTGTACTAAACTCTTGTTACCAGCTAATTAACTATTCCTTACGAAGGCACAAGATCTGCCCGTCGCGTCTCGTCTGCCAATCTCCTCAATACAGAGTGTTAAGTCGAGCGTTATTAAAGATTCTGGTATGTTCAAAATGCTATGTTACCGTCACGGTATGAAGACAATAGGTCTCTCTGGGTTAAAAACGTCGGCGTGATGGGATTTTTCGGAACTTTAACTGGAATTTCAACAAAAGCATCTCGATTGAATGTTGCAGAGAAATGTACACTATGAGAAATTCAGGAAACTGTGTACTGAGCCGAGACTTTAACCCAAATCTTTGCCTTTCGCGAGCAATTCTTTTACCACCACAACCATCCAAGTATCAGTTAGTAGACCCTCCCCCCCCCCCTCCCCCCATACAATCGCCCTAACTACGATCAAGTTCTTCTCCATTACTTGGAGAAATACAGCAACCAGCCACTTTTTATACGGCTGTATTAATGCCAAGATATGTTCTCATTCATCTTCAATTGCCATCCCATGTTTATGTAGCCATCAATACTATGTGTTTGTCGACCGCATTTTGAACGCTGCAGGTGCCTGTCAAGCCATTTAGCTACCATGTTTCTCAAGTTTTATATTTACGTTTAATTAATAATTAGTTGCCCTTAGTTTTACTCTGTAACTTATAGTTCCTTGTTTGGCATTAACATACATAATTAATACACTTTTAGCTTCACTGATTCATTGCGGCATTCGCCATGCGGATGATTTATATGTTTGTTTTTCCTGGAAAAGACATCTGTAGTCAAGTTACAATTTTCTTATACACTGGGTAGTTGTGTTTATAGATTTAATATCGCTAACCATTGATTTCTTTCCGTTTCTAGCTGCACCAGTGTTACGTCTACAAACGCAACTTACATCAGGAGTACATTTTCAACGTATAAGAAAACTGCATCTCCACTTTAGGTGTATTTTAAGATATTAATTAACATATGTAGGTCACATGAGGAAGGCTACGCTGCATCAGTGAAGATGAACGTGTGTGTGTGAGTGTGTGTGTTTGCATGTACAGGGGAAAGAAGGAGGTACAAGTTACAGAGTAAAAGTAGGTGCGGCTACCTATTAATTAAACCTAAATACGCGACTCGGAAAACGTGAAAGCGAAACGGATTGTTGCTAAATTATTGTTAATTGAGGATGGGGAAACGCATTTAGTTACACATAAAGTATGGACCAAGGTGCACCCAGCCTAATGACGCCTAACTTAGGAGCTACTGGAGTATGAAACAGCGACTCCGATGTCAATGAAACCGACAGCTGCCGGCCGGGAGGATGATGTGCTGACCACACATTTCTCGGTACCGCTTCCAAAGATGCCACTGGCAGAGGATGACACGGCGGTCGGTCAGTTCCAACTGGGCCATCAGAGCCACAACCCGGAGATTTGCTTTGCTTCCAGAATACAAGAAACCGTTGCGTGGCTCCCAGTCTATCACAGAATCCGAATCATTACCATTATTATTACCTTTTGCATTGATATCCATTATATTCGAACAATACGTGGAATGAGGTGGAACGGAGATTCTTCGAACATTTTCTCCGAATGACGTACCTTGATATTCGCTTCAGAAAGGCTACACGAATCTGTGTATCTCTTCGTTCTAGATAAGCCGTTTCACACGCTTTTTTGTATACTGGGTGATTCTTCTTGACGTTTAAAAACCCCCGAAGCGAAATAGATGACGCTGAGACAAGTAATTTAGCATCAGACACATGAGGTCACAAATTTCCGGAAATAACCCAAAACGGATGGGAAATGTTGTATATGTGACGTCACCAGATGATGTACCTCGCCGCAAGTGCAACAGCTGTGGCTGGGCGTCAAGGGATGATTGATGATACTTGCATTCGAGTAAATGGCACAAATTCTAAACACCTTCTGTAAATGTCATCTGTTGTAAACGGAGACGTTAGAGAATTATTATCCTTTTTTGTTTATAGACATTACTTAGTAAAGGAATCGAAGGTCGTTTACTGGTAACGACGCAAATCGGAAGCTTATATTCATTTACTTTGAGGCAAAACGGTAGCTTTTTGTTGTACTGTACTTCGCAACAAACCAGCAAGGACCATGAGATCGAAAAATAAAATCATAAATCCTACCACAATGTAAACACATAATTGTCTAAAGCAGTGAAAAAAAATAGTGCCAACCAAAAGCAAGATCCGAACCCTGAGCACCACACATGACATGATGACACGTGCTCAGAGCCACACCGGTGTGAACACTTGGCTTAGGTTGAGACGGTCAGTGCGACAGGCCGATAGCTCAACCGCTGCACGTGAGGCGAGGTGCGTCAACTGGTGACGTCACATGTCCGACATTTGTCATTCACTTTTGAAGTAATTCCCGATATCTGCGACCCCATAAGACTCATATTAAATTACTTGTCTCAGCATCATCCACGTCACTAAGGAGGTCTTTAAAGGTTCACTCTGTATAGGAAAACATTTGTACGAAATTAAAAACCTTCGCAGACCACTTCACTTCTTTCGTCTGCAAAAGCAATTTCTAAATTTTCCAATGATATATTAGGTTAGATCATTGCTAATACTGACAATAATGCGCCAAGCATTGTCTTAGGCAATTTTATTGTCGTCGATGTTAGTAAATTTCCGCCCGCGTAGTAGTATCTACTCCATTTTTTGTTGTATGTAGATATATGTGCAACCTCTCAATGCCTCGGTTTTACACAGCAATATTTAAAACAAGCTTGAGTCCTGTAATGATTTTTGCAACCCTTTGTAGTGCCTTTCAGTTCGTTTCTCTTTCATCGTTACACGACTTAAATGTTTGTTTCTAACTAACGATGAGATATTCTGTTAGCATTGTTCCTGCAAACACTGGGCAGCGACTAGCAGCACGTAACGGAGACTGGAGCACCATCGCGTCCTGGAAAGAAGAGAGTGCATAGCGCGCATGATATCAGCGTAAGGTATGCGCGTAGCGCCGGCGCTATTACCTCTGTCGGCACGAAGTGTATCATGAATACGCCACTTTCTTTGCCTTCATGTACACTGGGCGCAACGCAGCAAGAAAGTAGCTAACATGGTTTCATAAGTGTTGGATCCAGGAAAGAAAACAGTAGAGAGAAACTGCAACAACGTGGCAACAATTATAGCAAAGAACATGAGAATACGCAATTCCTGTACCATAATTGTGTGCCACTACACTGCAATTTCTTTTCAGAAAAAATAATTCAAAGAATATCTGTCATTCGTCAAAGGAAGAGGGAAGGGGCATATGTATGGGACTCTTGCTGTACTAAATTTCCTAGCTCCAGTACAACGACAACAAAAGTTTCGCTCACTTGCGACTCCACTTGCGACTACTGGGGTCAAATGCGTGCATTTAAGAGAAGTCACCTGGTGCGAATGTACTTGTACTCGAGGTATAATACGTACGTCGAAATAAAGGAGCGGGAGAACACACAGTGAGACTGTCATACTTCTGTTGAGGATCTACTAGTGCGCCACACCATCAGGTGACTGTCATAAGCCTTCGGAGGGGAAGCAACAGTTTTTAACAAAAGTATTCATCCCCCTTGGAACTTCCCGGCAGATTAAAACTGTGTGCCGTACCGAGACTCAAACACGGAACCTTTGCCTTTCGCGTGCAAGTTCTCTAACCGTCTTTTCTTTTAGTTTTTTGTTCCGTATCGTTCGTTGTGTTTGGTTGTAGCGGACGCCACATGACTTGCGTTGAAGTTCGTTGTTGACCGCTTCACTCAATTTTTTATTACAGAGAAAAGCCTACTCTCTGACCGAACAGGCTGAGCTACCATGCCGGCATCCATCTGAGCTACCCAAGCACGACTCACGTCCCATCCTCACAGCTCTTCTTCTGCCGGTACCTCGTCTTCTACCATCCAAATTCACAGAAGCTCACCTGCGAAACTTGTAGAACCAGCACTTCTCTAAGAAAGGATATTGCGGAGACATGGGTTTGCCACAGCCTGGGGGATGTCTCCAGAATGAAATTTTCCCTCTGCGGCAGTGTTTGCGCTGATATGAAGCTTCCTGGCAGATTAAAACTGTGAGGACGAGCCGTGAGTCGTGCTTGGCTAGCTCAGTCGGAGGACTTCCGTCCGCACAAATGACGATAATTTTATAGCTGGCACGGTACCTCAGCGTGTTCGGTCAGAGGGTTAGCTGCCCTCTGTAATATAAAAAAACTGAGTTAATGGATCAACGATAAGCTTTAACAAGTGACCTGGGACGTCCGCCCCGACCAAAGACAATGACCAATAACGAACAAACTGAGGTCAACAAAAAAAAAGGTCTGTAGAGCACTTGCCCTTGAGAAGCGAAGGTCCCGAATTCGAGTCTCGGTCCTGCACACTGTTTTAATCTGCGAGGAAGTTTCATATCAGCGCACACTACGCTGCAGAGTGAAAATTTCAAAAAAATGGTTCAAATGGCTCTGAGCACTATGGGACTTAACTTCTGAGGTAATCAGTCCCTTAGAATTTAGAACTACTTAAACCTAGCTAACCTAAGGACATCACACACATCCATGCCCGAGGCAGGACTCGAACCTGCGTCCGTAGCGGTCGCGCGGTTCCAGACTTTAGCGCCTAGAACCGCTCGGCCACCCCGGCGTGAAAATTTCATTCTAGATTCATTTTTCTTGTTGGTTAATATATGAAAAGAAAGTGAAGAGTGAATTTTAACAGCGTGTCGACACCGTCGTCATGTTATTAGAGACGGAGCTCAAACAGGCATTGATGGGACACATAATTGGGCCAATACTTTTTAAGGAACCATCTCAGCGTTTTTCCTTTAAAGGATTTACAGGGATCGTGTATGTCCAGATGGAGACTTGAATAGCGCTTCTCTCTAATTCCTCATCTACAAATCTTGAGTGTCACATTTCTTGTTTGTGTGTTTTTACAATGAATGATGAAGCAGTTCCCGGTGCATCGCGACTGCTACAACAACTCCTCCTCGGATAAGAAAGCTAACTATCCACAGTAAGGGTAGACACTTGGCACAAAACTTGCTTTCTCTGGACTGCTTCTCTCCCTAGAGGCAGTTGCTTCACCTACAAGTCCACTTCAAATCAACCAGGTTAAAATATGTTCACCATACATATTGTTGGACTCTTTACTTCTGCACTGGCAAAAACTGAAAGACTTCAGGCTGTTCATGCTTTGTGTCTGCCCGCTATGATAATAATAATAATAATAATAATAATAATAATAATAATAATAATAATAATAATAATAATAACGATAATGATACTGTGATACAGCATTATACTACTCTTTACGTAGTGACTGTTGTCATGTATCAATTAATTCACTGACCTGTTTCGATGTGAGTCTGTTGTATGAAATATGTGCAACTTGCAGAAGAGATTTTCATCGTATATCTTCCGTTTGTTATGTACAGGCCCTTGTGTGTCGTTTTTACGGTCATCGATGTTTCTTAGAAAGCACAAAGTACGTGTGTACTTGGTGGAGAACATGAGGAGACGAACCTCCACCGCATAGTGTCACACATTAATACTAGCGACTGAGAAAAAGTTATTACTGATAACTTACATAACCAATATTAACTTTTCCAAAACTGACACACAATCAAACCCTTTTCGTTTTGGTTTTTTTTTTTTCGCTCAGAAAATTTCATTTTATCCCTCTAAGTGTATTTATCTCCAAGCTGGGAACCGCAGGTCTAGTAGAATAGTTTCATGATTTTTTGCAATTCGAGCGCAACAGGAGGCAGCTGATGATATTAACCCGCTGAGAACTTGCTGATAATTAAGACGATTTGCATTACTTACAATATCTTGTGCTTGGAATTAGTTACGTTTACACACTTTGTGTATTTCTCTTGTTATGATCTGTAACTCTGCAAGTAAAGTCAACTTCATGTGAACCATATCAACATATTGTCGATGAGTATGATAATAGTTAAAATAAACACACCGAACTGAGTGGATTTGGAACATCTTTATGATCTGTAGTGATTGAGAAACGCTAAAATATAAAAGAGGTTGTTAGACACAAGCAGTACCAATCGTCTCATTGACTCATTAGTCGGTGGCTTAATAAAACACAAAAGCTAACTATAATTTTTCTTTCGTCATTTTAGAAATAAAAGTGCACAAAGAAAATTCTTTTTCATTCTAAAGTTTAATTAGACGGCATAATTGGTGATGAAGCAGAAGGGGGAGGGAGGGGGCGGGGACTACCCTACTATCTGATTGCGCTCAGGGATAATCGTCTATGAAAGGATGGGAACCACTGTTAACTAGACCTTTTCCCACACTCTACTTTGTTTGGGTTGGTTGTCTGCATATGTTTCGTCAGCCATGCACTGTTTTCGCTGAATCGGAAGACGTTTAAGTTTTCCAGTTTGTATAGGTCGTTTTTAAATCGGAAGACGTTTAAGTTTTCCAGTTTGTATAGGTCGTTTTCATTTTGCATTTGTGTTTTTGTAATTTCCAGGACTAGTCTTTTCCTCAGTCACGTTGCTAAGAGGTACCTGTTTGACGAAGATGTAACTTTAAAAATGTAAATTTCTTGTGATTAAAAACCTCTGCGACATTATTCTTCACAAATCAAGATACGCGGAACAAGAAATCCATGTTCTCATTAATTAAAAGAGGATTTCTTTTCTTTGTGCATGGATCCACAGTAGCCATAAAATCAAAGAAAAATTATTCAATAAAACACAGAAAAATGTTTTAATTTGATAAAGAGGGACAATATCTGCGTTAACATTTCAAAGTGTATGCGGGCCTTCTCTAACATGTCCATTGTGTTGTTTGATAGGTCAGAGGGCACTTCTCACTCTGCAAATGTAAAGGTTAGTATGATACCAAAAATGTTTCTCCGTGAAAGCGTTGCATACGCGAAAAATCCTAATTTCCACCAAGTTTTGCATACCTCGTTAGACTGCTGCTCTGCCTACAAATGACTGCGTCTCAGATTGGAGGGAGACAATAAGAAATTGACATTAAAATCAAGGCCCTGGAAAAAAAAAATTCGCAAAACGTCTCGCATCCTGCCCTGACAAGCTGACAGATGTATTACTTCAGTATCAGTTTCAAGAAAGCCAGAACGGGTCGTAGATATTTACAAGAGTCATTTGCCGCGAATTCTCGACACCATTTATCATTCACTACGAAATCACTCCTTAGCTCAGGCCCAGAGTACGTTCTTGGTGTTAATTTGCCCACTGAGAAGTGGTTGAACTGAAAAATATTTTAGTTTCGTTTATATGGCATGTTATTATTAGAGAAAATTGTCAGTTGCTTAGGCGCGTGGATCACGGTCTGTTGAAAGTCATTTCGGTGACTAATTGTCACGTGTCTTAAGTGTAAGAAGTGTACTCTCACGTTTGGTTGTTGATAACAGTGAGACTAATCATGGAGAGGACGGTACCCAGCGCCGAAACATAGCCCGCAGCCCTCACAGATCGCCAGGGCGGTCAAATGGTTCAAATGGCTCTGAGCACTATGGGACTTAACATCTGTGGTCATCAGTCCCCTAGAACTTAGAACTACTTAAACCTAACTAACCTAAGGACATCACACACATCCATGCCCGAGGCAGGATTCGAACCTGCGACCGTAGCGGTCGCGCGGTTCCGGACTGAGCGCCTGAACCGCTAGACCGCCGCTGGTAGCAGTGCGGTCATTACCCACAACATAACATCCGACCTACGGATCACAACATGGCCTCCCTTCTTTGAGACACTGTTGAGGACTTTGGGTTTCAACCCAGAACATGGCTCCAAAGTCTGGCGCTCAATAACTTGACATCATCAACTTTCCTTCCCTTGCCTCCCAGATACTAGGGTTAAAAATGTCTTCAGCCACCTAGTTTCCAACCGGCTACGGTTTGCTACCATACAAGTGTGAGTTATATAGGCTGTCAACTAAAGGAACAGGGCTCTAACCCTGTTATTTGTGGAATCTTTTCTGTAGAAACTGTTCCAAAACATCTGAGTGTAATGTGGTGTACGCCAGGTCGCATCGTTGCTGGGATTCCATGTTAAACGACAGTTCCTCTGCCTTCCTTCTGTTGTATACCAAGGTGACAAAAGTCATGAGATAGCGCTGTGCGCAATTACAGATGACGGCAGTATTGCCTGCACGAAGTATAAAAGGGCTGTGCGTTGGTGGAGCTGCCATTTGTACTCAGGTGATTAATGTCAAAACTTTATGACGTGATTATACCCGTACGACTAGAATTAAGACTATGAACGCGGAATGGTAGCTGGAGCTAGATGCATAAGACATTCCATTTCGGAAATCGTCACGAAAGTCAATATTCCGAGATCTACAGTGTGAAGAGTGTGCCGAAAATGTCAAATTTCGGGCCTTATCCCACACCACCGACAGACAACGCAGTGACCGACGGCCTTCTCTCAACGACCGGCAGCAGCGGCGTTTGCGTAGAGTTGTAAGTGCTAACAGACAAGCAAAATTTTCTGAAATAACCGCAGAAATCGATTTCGGACGTATGACTAACGTATCCGCTAGGACAGTGCAGCGAAACTCGGCGGTAATGGGCTATAGCAGCAGACGACCGGTGCGAGTGCCTTTGCTAACAGCACGACATCGCCTGCAGCGCCGTGACCTCATCGGCTGGAACCTAGACCACTGGAAAACAGTGGCCTGGTCAGATAAGTTCCGATTTCAGCACGTAAGAGCTGATGATAGTGTTCCAGTGTGGTGTAGACCCCACGAAGTTCTGGACCAAAGGTGTGAACAAGGCACTATGCAAGCTAGTGGTGGCTCCATAATGGTGTGGGCTGTGTTTACATGAAAGAGACTGGGTCCTCTGGTCCAACCGTCCATTGACTGGAAATGTTATGACGTGCTACCTGGAGATTTGCTACCTGGAGACAACGTGGAATTTTTATGGGTAACTACGCGCCATGTCGCTAAGCCACACTTGTTAGCGATTGGCTTGAATAACATTCTGGACAAATCGAACCAATGATTTGGCCACCCAGATCGACCTACATAGATCCCATGGGACATTTGCGGGACACAATCGAGAGATCAGTCCGAGCACAAAATTCGGCACGAGCAAGACAAGTGTGCAGGCGTCTCGGAGTGAAACAAAGCGATGTTGTTCGGACATGGAGGAGATACAGAGAGACAGGAACTGTCGACGACACGCCTCTCTCAGGCCGCCCAAAGGCTACTACTGCAATGGATGACCGCTACCTACCGATTATAGGGCTCGCAAAGAAAATTTTAAGTGCTCCTTATTCCCGCGTGCTGTTCGAGAGTGGAACGGTAAAGAGACAGCTTGAACGTGGTTCATTGAACCCTCTGCGAGGCACTTTATTCTGAATAGCAGTGTAATCACGTAGATGTAGATGTAGATTATGGCTCGGAGGAACCCTGACAGTAACGCCACCATGTTGAATAATGCTTTTTGTGCAGCCACAGGACGTAGTGTTACAACTCGAACTGTGCACAGTAGGCTGCATGTTGCACAACTTCACTCCCGACGTCCATACAGCGCGATACAGATGGGCCCAACAACGTGCTAAATGGACCACCGCTCAAGATGAGTGTCGCATATGTCTTCAACCAGACAATCGTCGGAGACGTGTTTGGAGGCAACCGGGTCAGGCTGTACACCTTAGACACACTGTCCAGCAAGTGCAGCAAGGTGGAGGTTCCCTGCTGTTTTGGGGTGGCATTATATGGGACCGATGTACGCCGCTGGTGGTCATGGAAAGCGCTGTAACGGCTGTAAGATACGTGAATGTCATCCTCCGACCGATAGTGCAACGACATGGGCAGCGTATTGGCGAGGCATTCGTCTTCATGGACGACAATTCGCGACCCCATCGTGTACATCTTCTGAATTACTTCCTTCAGGATAACGACATCGCTCGACTAGAGTGGCTGGCATGTTGTCCAGACATGAGCCCTATCGGACATGTCTGGGATAGGTTGAAAAGGGCTGTTTATGGACGATACGACCCACCAACCACGCTGAGGGATCTACGCCGAATCGCCCTTAAGGAGTGCGAGAATCTGGACCAACAGTGCCTTGATGAACTTGTGAATAGTATGCTACGACGAATACAGGTATGCATCAGCACAAGAGGACGTGCTTCTGGGTAATAGAGGTACCGGTGGTTACAACAGGCTGGACAACCACCTCTGAAGATCTCGCTGTATGATGGTACAACATGCAACGTGCAATGAGCAATAAAATGGGCGGAAATGACGTTTATGTTGTTCTCTATTCCAATTTTCTGTACAGGTTCCGGAACTCTCGGAACCAAGGTGATGCAAAACTTTTTTTATGTGTGTACTTCTGCAGGAGACTTCCGACGACTTGCTGAGTCCATGCTACGTCGAGTTGCTGCACCACGACGCGCAAGAGGAAGTCCGACGCGATACTAGGCGGTGTCCCATGACTTTTGTCACCTCACTGCAAGTGTTCCTCTATGCCGAACGGAGACTAGTACCTGCAGTTGGATCACGCGTAACAGTTAGTAGCGCGCCGCGGCGCTGTGGGGAGCCCGCCTGGACTACGGAGACCGGCCAGAGGAACGAGGCACGCCGTGGCTCCCGGAGCAGTGGGCAGTGGGCGGTGGGCTGTGAGCAGGGGGCGGCGGCTCAGCTGGGCTCCACGATCGATCCTCTGGCAGGCCGCCCAGCACGGTGCGGCTTTTAGGCGTCCTGCGAAACGGAGCAAGTGAAAACTGGGAAGGCTCCGCACTTCTGCTACTCGAATGTCACAAATTATGACAGTGCACTCATTTGCCACGCACTTTCAGCATTATAAATCAATGTTACATTTTGGCTAATGACGTCTCACGGGGTTTGATGTTATGATAGGGTCGGAGAGACGAAAGGCAATAATAGACGATGGAGCAGGAACTATGAAACAAGACACAAAAAAGGTAACGCATAGGGCGCTGAGCAGAAAAGCGTCAAGCAAAGATACATATTCTAAATACAATTTCATTTGAATGATTTCTTTCAGCGGTAGCGCTGTAAATGTAATTAATTTTTAATAAAAAATTTGAAAAGCCAGTGAAACCAGATTTGCTGGATAGACAAATCTGATCGACAAGTACTTTTTTTAAATATTTGTGTAAACTTTTATATTAGGTGCCTACAGTTTAAGTACAGTTACTCATGGAGTGTGGGCTGTAATTATCGTTCAGTAGTGAAACTTCCTAGATATTTTAATCCGTTAATGCTGAATCAATTTACCTTGGAAAAAATTAAGTTCCAATTTTGGCCACCAGGTGCAGATGTGGCGCTGTGAATGCAAGAAAGACGTATAGAAATGTTTCCATATGTAGTGACTTAGGAACAGGATGTGGGCAGGAAAGGTCAAACAAGTGACAAAGGCATAATGTTGATATTGTTATTAACCGTCCCTTAGGCAATTAGTTCAATATGTGCACTGGAGACGTTGACGAGTTCTTGCACATAGTGACGAAAATTGGAACTAATTTTTTCAGTGCAAATCGGTTCCGCATTAACGCCTTAGAAAGTCTCCCAAGTTTCGCTGCCATACAATAATTAAAGCATGTACTGGACCTCAGTGAGTGATTTTATTTTAATTGTAATCTCTCGGTACATGTCGACAACATGGTTCCGTTTCTCATGAGTGTCAAGTCTAAAAGTTCAGGGTTCAGTCCTCGATCGATCTTAGCATTTTTATCCCTCCTTTAAAGTCTGCGAATGAAGTGTTAATGTGAAAAATGTCAAGGTGCAATGTGATTCGCAGTCTGTGTTAGACTGCAGGGCGCCTGTAACGTTCCTAGTCAGCTGAAAGATCGAAGGAAGGCAAGGTCAGTGCACCCTCAGTAAGACCATGTCTCGTAAAGCGCTGTGGTGACCAAGCCATCCTTCAGTTCGAAGACAGCTTTACTTTTTAAATATTTACAATGGTATCCCGTACAAACTACAGAACAAAATAAGAAAATTCCTTTGTGGTTGTCAATATAATCCATGGACGGACTGGGTCAGGTGGTCCCGACATCCCGACGAGAAATGTTAGTCGGTCGGTCAAAACGCCTACACACGACCAGTTTGTTGGTCGGCCGCTCGGTGCGTGTGTAGGGCCCTTACGTAGGCTGGCGAAGGGCGGAGCGTGCCGGCAGCCGCTGGTGTGTGCCTCGCGCGGCATAACAAGGCGGCACCTGCGCCGTGTTTACACTGGCTCTGCAGCCTGCGCCTGCTATCAGGTCGCAAGGCCGCGCACGTACCGCGCCTCAGTTACGTCGCTCGCAGCGCAGCTCGTGTTCCAGCTAGAGTCCGGCAGCAGTCCCGATTATGCACTTATTACCATCCTGTCTCGTTATGAAGCATTGTGTGGTGACGCCGAGTTCCAGGTACCGTGACTGAAGACAAGCTCTACGCCATCGTGTCGCCCCGTCACTGGCCGAATTATTCGAAGCCAGATCGCCGTATACGCTGTCTGTAAGTCGCACCGATCGCTTAGCGTAAGACATCTGCCACATTAATTCTGCAGTAAGAGCTGCATACTGGCCCTCGCCCCTCATATGTTTTCGTAGTGGGTGTAGGAGACATTAATAAATATTCTTGGAAGATTTGTCTATGTAATACAGCTTTCACATGCTGCTTTATAACAAGAATTGCGTTAAATATGGTGCGAACGTAGACATCGGGCTACACTGGTCTGTCACCACAACGAAGCTTTCAGGGAAGGGGTTGGGGGCAGGGGAGCTGGGGTCAGGACTGCCAATCTCTAGCCGATTCTGCTTCTGCAGTTAAACACAGGCGTACAGAGCACACTAGCATTTGACTGAGAGCCCTCTCGAATATATTTAAAACAAGTAGCATGCGAAGTACTGGATGCATCGGCTTATAGATGAGCGATGCGTGATGGTTTAAAAATTTTTGGATAAAACGTTCATGACTATTACAAAATTGTTACTGACATGTTCTGGCTTCTAACGATATGAGACATGCAATCTCACTGAGTGCATATGTTAGAGAAGTGCGCAATATCGGTTATAAATTTATTTAAATAATACCACGATGTTGAATTACGGTACTATGGTTTACTCGTAATGAATTTTGTATAAATTGCCTTTTTACTTAGTATTTGTTTCCTTTTTCATTTCTAGAAATTCAATATTAGCCTATGAGCTGTAATGTGAAATTTTCCATGCACTCCACTTACAGCTTTTACGTCAAGCATTGTGGTGCTCAAGCAGAAATTGTTCACTTTAATTAAAACATTGGGTAATAGAACTATTACTCTGCAAGTTTTGTATATGTCACGACGCTTCATACACACCAACTGTTATGAACTACCCTTCCAGCTGCTGAATAAATGTTGAGAGTACTTCTCAAGTAATCTGAAACATTTTCATGAATTTAACTTTTTCGTCTGGAGTTAACGGCCTCCTGACACTACAACTCATTTTGTAAGTCACTCTAAATAACAATAACAATAATAATAATAATAATAATAATAATAATAATAATAATAATAATAATAATGGCGGTAAAACTAAATATTTCCTTAGACAATTTTTATTCAGGCGTCAATCTGTCTTGAGCTGAAGTTTTCGCTTTACAAGACACAGTGTTCTAATGAAATCTTACCACCTTTCACAAGATTTATATAATGTAAAAAAAAAAAGCAATCGTGCAAATACTGTCACTGTGAAACGTCACTGAAAGAATGCAGCCTTGCTTAGAAGAAGCGCCCGCCACTTGTCACCTGCATAGTCTCGTCTCAGTTGCGGATTTTTGTGTCCGTGAATGCGGGAAACAACGTTCAGTTTCCTCCTGTGTGCTGACTCGTCTAAACGATGTAAATTTTTTTTTTTACACTGCAGACAACTGCGGGTAACTGCTGCGTATCCCAGGTTTTGATTCCGACATCCAAATATTGCAGTAGAGATAAGTGTGTCTGAATACGATCAATGCAAAAGTCCTTTTATTTTCCTTTAGTGGCTTTTGGCCATCGCAGTACAGCCATCCATCACATTTACGTAGTGCAATTCTTACTGGTTATTATAATATGCACTCCGTTAATAGCTATTTACAACCAAATAATTGCTGAAACAGGACTCTACTAGAGACTACTCACAAAGTAACTATACCATAATGAAAAGGATTGGCCATGGTTCAATCTTAGATCCACTATTGTACCTCATATATGTAAACGATTTTGCGTCAAATATACAGCAAGCAGAACCTTTGCGGATGATACCAGTATTTCAATCAATCCAAGCACACATACAGAAACAGAAGAAATTGTAAGCGAAGTTCAAGTGTCATTGACTGGTTTTCTGCGAATGGCCTCACATTCAATTTTAAAGACAAGCAACACAGTTCTGACAGTCTTGGGGTACCATACAAATGCTAAGTGTAATACTTGGTGAGAAAATAATAAATAGGGCAAAAACTTCAAAATTCTTAGTTGTCTATATTGATAAATTTAAATTGGAAAAGGCACATTTTGGAACATGTAATACTTAATTCAGCTACATTTGCACTTAAAATCATTGCAAATCTTGAGGAGATACAAGCCAATAAGTTGACATGTTTTACATATGTTCATTCAATAACATCATATGGAATGATGATCTCGGACAACTCATTGTTAAGAAACTAAGTTTCCATTGCGCAAAAACATGCTGCAAGAATGTGTAGTGCTCATCCACAATCATTTTGTGTATATGTTTGTCTTGGGCTTTCTGACTACTGTTTCACAGTATATTTCCCTCATGAATTTTGTTGTAAATAATCCACTGCAGTTCAAAAGGAACAACACTGAACTTGACATCTGAAAGATAAATGACATTCATTACTCCATATTAAGTTCCTCTTTAAAACAAAGAGGTGTACAGTTCTGCAACAAAATTATTTGATCACTTACCTAATGACATAAAATGTCTGACAGACAGCGACGTAAAATTTGAAAACCGACAATTTTCCCCCGACAGCTCCTCCTATTCCGTAGAAGAATATCTATTTCTGTAGTGGCCATGAACTAATCACATCTTTCTTCTTTTGAAGAAAAAAAAGGTACTTAAAAATATTCGAAATGTAACCATATGTACAGATTGATTTGCGATGTGAATGTAAAAGGACTCGTTCCACATCAATACGCTCTACCGCGCAAAATGATTTATGGAACATGTAACTTGCTTAAAAAACATCCTTACATCGCGAGCACAGTATATGTAGATAGATAGGTCATATATTTAAGTGGTTAACAATCACATTTAATACCAGTGGTGTACTATCGGTGTTCAGTTGAGTTATTGTTTGCGTTTTATGCACAACACTCAGATGACCGATAGTGTGAAGTTGAGGCGGCGAGTACACTTAAGAGCACAACTCGCAGCACCTAAAGCAGACAGCCGTCGAAATGTTATTTTCTTCCTCCTGCTCCTTACATTTCTCCTGTAGATTTTTGTCGTTATGTGGGCTTTGGCAGTGTTAGTGACAGTCGGTGACGGGATGCCGGTTGAGCAACCAACCCCCCCCCCCCCCCCCCCCCCCCTCTCCTTAACAAGGGACGTGTTCTTGTGTTTCTTTCTGTGTCTATGGTGAATCAATGTTAGTGTGAGAACATTTTAATGAAGATTAATAAGAGTCTTGAAGTTACTTCATTAGAAGACGCTGGTAAATGTTAACATTTGCGGCGGTGTCACACGTCAGTAAAAGACCTAAACTGACGATGAAGCCATAGTAGGTCGAAATCGATTGCAAATGAATTACATCATTCAGCTCAGCTGAAAGATAAGACAGCAACATTTTTCTCCAATGAAACAAGTAGTTCCCTGTTACCAGACACTCTTTGTATTCACTTTACTGATACCCACAAGGCGCTTCGAATGTTTAAACCGCCATCAGGTGAATTTACGTGTGTTAGTACGATATGGGTGTGTTAAGATTATACGTAACCTGTGCCACTATCTCCAGCCCTCACAAGCTTCTTTCTGTGTCGCAAAACGTCACATTTAAACTGTCACTTCGTTTTCAAACATGGTGTCTCGAAACTACATAGATGACATCGTTGTTTACAAAGTGTGACTGTTTATGAGAGATGTATGATTGAGGAAGGAGCCTCTGACCACTGGAGAAAGTGCTATAGGTTACCCCAAAAGTCGTAACACAACACACACATTCGTACTAACACATGAAAATCTACCTAATGGAACCTTTTAAATAGGCACGTCGCGGTTTGAGTGTATTGTACTTTAGTTTATTACGACCCACGTTTCGGCTTTTTATGCCAGTTCAAGAGAAGTTTGTTTTTAACACACATTGCAGGACATTAAGCTCAAAATTGGCCATACATTAAGAAATATTCGCTCCCCACAAAATGCCAGACGTAAAATCATCTTGAAAAAGTACGTCAATCTAAAACAAAGAGGTTTACTTTGGAATATAAAAAATGAACATGTCCTTGAGTCATATTGATAGATGACTTACTCAGCATCATCGAAAACTGTTTACTGCCTGATCGAGGTTTAAGCCTTCGAAACGCTTTGTGCGTATAAACAAATAGGGACTGGTAACAGAAAACTTTTTTCATTAGAGACCATTAAGTCATGGTAAAGCCTAACCTAAAATATTCGCATTTTAAGAATTTTTCTAATAAAATCTTTCACATGTGACGCTCCCAATTTCCAGGGCCGTGGAAGCAGCAAGATTGCCAGTTAGTTGGTATACTATCATTTACATGACTGAAGGTGAAATTGTGCTACATCCCCTTAAGTTGCTTTATTTAAAAAGAACTTCAGTTTGGTTGCATTTGCGACTTTTGTGAAATTGGTGATATACTAAAATAAATAACAAGTTCATTTAAATGCAGAAGTAATCACATTTATTGATTATCTCAATATCCAACTAATATTCATAAACGTTAATTCTCAGTGCAATCTTCAAATTATAGAACTAAAAACGCAGGGTGCTTCGGTATCACAGAAGTGTTTTGTTCGTTTTATCCAACAAAATATCGATGAAATTTATTTTCACATCTCCGGCCTGAAATCTAGCGGCTCAGCTGATCATTTTACTCAAATAACTTGTCCAGATCTCAAGGACTAATTAGTGAATTACATTCCAACGGACATATTGGTATATCACAACTGCCTGGTAGTATTTTACAAGTTCCCTTACTAAACGTTCTATAGAATTTATATACAGATATTCTATAATGAATAGCTAAAGAAATTGGTACACCAGCCTAATATCGTCTATGGCCCCGTGAGCACGCAGAAGTGCCCCAACAAGATGTGGCATGGACTCAGACTAGTGTCTGAACTAATGCTGGAGGGAATGACACCTTGAATCTTGCAGAGCTGTCCAGAAATGCGTAAAAGTACGAGAGGGTGCAGATACGTTCTGAACAGCGCGTTGAAAGACCTCCCAGGTAGGCTCAAAAATCGCGTCTGGGGAGTTCGGCGGCCAACGGAAATGTTTAAACTCAGAAGAGTGTTCCTGGAGAGACTTTTAGCAGTTCTGGACGTGTGGGGTGTTGCATTGTCGTGCTGAAATTGCCCAAGTCTATCTTAATGCACAATGGACGTGAATGGGTGCAGATGATCAAACAGGATGCTTAGGATGTAGCACTTGTCAGAGTCGTACCTAGACATATATGGGATCCCATATCATTTGAACTGCACACGCCCCACACTATTAGAGCCTCCACCAATTTGAACAGTCCCCTGCTGACATGCAGGGTCTATGGATTCATGAGGGTGTCTCCATACCAGTACATTTTCACCCGCTCGATACAATTTGGAATGAGACTCGTCCGACCAGGCAACACGTTTCCAGTCATCAGTCCAATGTCGGTGTTGATGGACCCAGGCGAGGCGTAGCATTGTGCCGTGCAGTCATCAACGGTACACGAGTGGGTCTTCGGCTCCGAAAGTCAATATCGATGTTGTTTCGTTGAATTGCTCGCACGTTGACACTTGATGGCCCAGCACTGAAATTTGCAGATGTCTGCGAAAGGGTTGCACTTCTGTCATATTGAATGATTCTCTTCAGTCGTCGTTGGTCCCATTCTTGCAGGTCTTTTTCCGGCCGCGGCGCTGTCGGAGATTTGATGTTTTACTAGATTCCTGATCTTCATAATATACTCACGAAATGGTCATATGGGAAAACCACACTTCATTGCTGCCTCGGAGATGTTGTGTCGCATCTCTCGTGCGCCGATTGTAACACCACTTTAAAATTCACTTAAATCTTGATAAGCTGCCATTGTAGCGGCAGTAACCGATATAACGACTGTGCCAGACACTTGTCTTATGTAGGAGTTGCCGGCCGCACCGCCGTAATCTGCCGGTTTGCGTATCTCTGTATTTGAATACCCATGCCTATACCAGCTTCTTTATTTAATACAAAATTAAGCAAATTTATGTCAAAATCAGATTGAAGAGATATATAGCTGCTAATGGCTTGTCAGGTACTTGTAGGAGACCGGGCTCTTTCTGTTTGAGGCAAAATGCCTTATTTGTCAATATTGTTCATAATTTCTGGTCATCGTCGGCGACGAAGTCTACGTAGTGATACTAGGTTTGTAACAGATATGAGTATGGAAGCGAACAGAGGGCAGTTGACAAAGGCCCGTCCAGACGGCGACCACGGGGTGACTGGCAGTGTTGTGTCGTATAAGGACGAGGACTTCGCTTGCTTTCATTACGTAGCCACGCCACAGGTCTAACAGGTGGTTTAAATTGATTCTCAGCCTCACTGAAGCTTTCGAAAGCTGGCGGCCTCGCTAAAGAGTTTAATCTGCGCCGGCGGCAATTATTCTGAAGCTTCGAATGGCTGCGCCATTCTAATGTCGGTTGTTAGCGCGGCCGGCACCCCACCCTACAGCCCCCTGAAGCACTGCGCTCCGCACGCACCGCTAGGCAGCGGAGACCGCCTCGTTATACGGGGCATTGATTGGCCGAGCGGGAGGGCGGGTCAGCGCGCCCGCCTTTCTTGTCGGCCGCGCTGCTGTCGCACAAAGCGGCGCGTGGCGCGGCGTGCGTGCGTGACGCACGGGCAGCCCCTCCCACCCCCCCCCCCCCGACCCTCGCCACCCACCCAGCCTCGTCCTAAAAGCGCGGCCGCCCACGAGTGCCTCGGCGTGACCGCCTGCCGCTGCCGGGCATCTCGGCGCGCGTCTGGTTTATTCAGGAAGTGTCCGGAGCCCAGCTGTGGGGTCGTGCCCAGCGGTGATTCGGACTGCTGTCTAGAGCAGCACTTGGCCTCAAATGTTTCTATACGCTTCTCCAGCTAGTCGGACGAATGAGTGAATAGCTTAAATCAGGGGTCTCCAAACTTTTTAGTCCGCGGGCCACACTGACTCCTCCACGAAGTCATAAGGACAAAGACCTACCTAGTGGGATTAAAGCACCCTAGCACTCCATGATCACCGTAATGTAAGGCTAAAGGAAAGATGAAATCGCAAAAACTCTAAGGTTGTGGGAATATCTAGCACTGAAACGAACTACGATTTTTATCTAATTACATAATTTTGATTGGTGGGCGTACCTGACCGAAATACTGGCGTATTTTATTCTGGCGAATTTCACCGACAAAAAAGTATGTCACTGCACATTCTGTATGTATTTTACAACGTAATCAAAAGAAAGTGAAACCTCTCTCAAGAAGCATCTTCTATAATGATAGATTACTAAGGCTAGTCGCCTTAGTCCACTTGAAAGACTTGCACCAGACTCGTGAGTAGAATAAAATGGAAGGAATTTTTTGACTTAAAATGTTTTCCCCAAACTAGTCTTTTTTTTTTTCCTTCACTATCGCATGGAGAATGGTCTGTCTGTTTATTGTCGATAGCCACAAGTTTAACCTTGACCTTCGGCTTTGTAAAGACAGCTCCGACAATGTCGCGGTGTATTGGTCGCGACAGGCCTCTAAACTCAATTATTGTCAGTATAGGTAGCACCTCAAATATTTGGTGGGCCGGATAACGAGGATGTCTGGCCAGCTGACGCGGGCCGGTTTGCCGGCCCTTGCGGGCCGGTTTCGGCCCGCGGGCCGTAGTTTGGAGACCCCTGGCTTAAATCCACTGAAAAAACCTCCTTTGACCTGGTAAGTTTACTCAGAAGCGAACAAAATAAGGGAGTGGAAATTGTAACAAGTAACCCCTGAGTGTGAGGTCGCAAAAGGCCAAAGATACGATGTTCGGCGCCCCCCACATACTGTTTACCAAGCAACCACAATTTTGGCTGCTGGTGGCAACAGGGTGTGGGACTGTAGGTAGCCAATGCTGAGCACAGCATGAGGCTACAGAGCGTAGTTGAACTGCTTAGTCAACGACCAACTCACAACAGCGCCACAGTGGTAGTGACGTTCATTCAAAGCAGAGCAATGGCGACTTCAAACAAAGCAAACATTGCATTACATTTGCAACAACAGTTGGCGCGAAATTGACATTTCGTCAGAATAGAGCCCATGGAATTTCGCACAGAGAGAAAGCAGTGGCACATCAAATACTAGCGTTTCTGAGAGGAGTCAGTGGAACGCGAGGCGTCGTTTACGCTCGGCTCTGTGGACAGTGTACGTGACGAGTTCAATTCAACAAGTGAAAGTGATATTGAAGCAGGTGTAGAGCAATGTAATTCTTAATCATTAACCGGCAGGGAGCCACAAATTCCATCTCCAGTGAAACGTAGTAAAGTACAATCGTTGTGGAAGGAGCAGTTACTAAACGTAATTACGCACTTGGAAGATCATCCGCAGCATAGTAAACAAACAAGTACGAAAAGATTTTGAATAAGTCCTCACCTGTATTACCATATAGTGCATACGAGAAACTAAGGATATTCAAGGGAAGACAAAGTGCAATTGTTAAAACAAGCAAAAATGGGAAAATGGGCGTGAGAGAACTAAAACTATGACATGAGTCCTGATTTTGACCAATAAATGTTCAAAATAACTGGCTTGCTCTTGGTCTGCATATAAAACTCGTACTCCTTTCGAGCAAACCGTCCCTCCTGAAAAGAGTGCGACACTGCAGTTCATCCAACCTGGTACTACTGGACAAATGCCTCCACGACATTCCGTCCAGCAGAAATTTATGTTCATTAGAATCAAATCTCGTCGAGCCTTCCTCCTTCGCCGACTGCTTTTGTCATCCCTCTTTTACTCTTCTGTTTTTAGATGGAGTCAGCTTTTTTTACCACGCCCCATCCTCCGTTTCAGGGGTAGCACCCTGTCGAACAGTGGGTTCTGTTCCTTTCTTTATCGCTTTGACTATGTTGGATCATGGTTCGGACGGCTGTGGGAGGCACGGCTCGCGTAGCCTCGGGGGACACCCACCTGCTGCCTTATTTCCTTCATATTGTTCTATTATCACCGGATGTCCATTATGGCCTTCTCACGTTTTTTGTTACGAATCTCTTAAACAGAAGGCACTTTTTACTCTGTAATTGTCTTCGCTTGTTGGCGACTGGGCGTATGCAGGTGTTGTTTCCCTGGAAGACTCACGTCGGCCCAGACCTATGTACCCTACCGATCCATATATTTTCTCTCCGTAAATTATTTCTGAGCTGTGTCACTCATACGCACTTTCATAACCCGCTCAACCTTTCTGCTGGGCGGCAGTAACTCTGGACGGAATTAACTCTTGACCAAGGGACGATGACCTTACTGTTTTTTCCCTTAACCCGAACCAACAAATCAATCAACCAACCAACGATTCAACGTTTGCATTAGCGTACAATAGACAGTAGGACAACCGCAAAAATGTTTAACTAAAACGAGCCGCAGGTCAGGGATCGATTACAATGGGAAACGTCAGTGACAATAAAACTATTGCGGTCACAGATATTTCGAAATTAAAATTCAGAATACCCCGGTGCACATTTCTGAAAACCATAGCACATTACTGACAATGCTTTCCGAATTATATTCGCTTTTGAAACCATGGATACCCGTTGCATTGAAGTCATATACAATGGACGATCAGTGAATTAAGAGCGTCGTGTGAATATCGTATGCAAACGCAGTTATGGACCTATATTATGTTCATGAAGTATCAGAGTAAATCTCGTAGCGTGCTGGGATAGGACTCGATTGACAACACCCAGAGAAAGTTTAAGCACAAAGGGATGGTGTCAGTGCGTAGCGACCAAGTCATAGTGAACCCAAGGTTTCATATTTGTCTCACGAATGTCTACAGGTACCCTTGGGAAGAGCTACCGTACTGAAAGTGCATCAAACTTCATGGCTGGTGTCAGAATGGAGAAAGCACTTAAGACAATCCAGGCGAAATCCTGGTTTGTCGAATGTCAGAAATGGACACATACAGCATTATAACCCAATACGGCAGTTGTCAACCCAACAATAAAAGCTATTCGACGCAGGTTCCCATTATCACCGGACCTTCACTCAGTTTCAGCGATAAAGTGATTTCCCTGGTGGAACGATCGTGTCTGCTCGGCGGTTGTTCGTCTAAGAAGGAATGTCTCCAACGTACTAACTGAGCGTGACTGAGTTCGACAGTAAGAGGTGCGGTAACCGTGTTGGCCGCGGTACATCGCACTGTGACAGAGCTGCAACTTCTGAGGCACGTCATGAGGAACAGACCTCCTTCCAACAATGCGATTTCCTTGTGGCCGAGGACCAGCAGACTTCGGCAGTCGTTGAGACGACAATGCTCCTTGCTATTAAGAACGTCCTGCCCATTAACAACTGAGAACACAGTCTGTACATCACTCACTTGAAGCATTCTTCAAACTCGCTATGTCCAAAATGTACCCGAAGCTTCATAGATTTCTGTAATATCGTTGCCCGCTCCATGAGACCGATATTCCTAAAGGGGCACACTGCAGTCGGCGTTGGTGGACACACCACACAAATCACCGCTGCTTTCTCAGAACGCTTCTGCAAAGTAGGAGAGGCTGAACTGCCAGACTCATTTTTGACGGACCGTATTTTTCGATGAATAAGTTACCTACCTTTTCGGATAATAAGGTGGCGAGGAGACTAGTTGATTGAGAGCAGAATTAGGACGGGCGCCGCGCGAGTTCGTGTAACGCTTCCGGACTGCCGGTGAAATGACGAGGTGGCTCGGGTTTACTGCGCCGGTGTTGTGTTCGGTTCGGGCTGCGCGGGCTGCTCAGCGTCTCAGGTTGCGTCGTTTACGTAATTGGTATCGTGAGAGCGAATCGCGTTGTTTATTGCGACTGCCCTATCTCGCCTTGTCTTCTTCGCGATACAGGAGCGTAGCCTTCGTCCGCAGAAACACGAAAACTAAGTTACGGGGTATTCTCAATACATACGGAAGATCACGCTAGCGCCTCTGTTGCAGATGAGCAGTGGATGGACGCACTGTCTGTTATCTATAGACACTAGTCTATTAATTTATAGTTCTCCTGTTTTACAGGTATCGTTAATTACTTTATTTTCCGATAAGTGCCACTGTAGCAGTTTCTGTTCAAATGGTTCTGAGTACTATCAGTCCCCTAGAACTTAGAACTACTTAAACCTAACCAACCTAAGGACATCACACACATCCTCGCCCGAGGTGGGATTCGAAACTACGACCGTAACCATCGCTCGGTTCCGGACTGAAGCGCCTAGAACAGCTCGGTCACAACGGCCGGAGCAGTTTCCGTCACCTGGAAAGTACATTGAAGTGGAAAAAGTCGTGGGATAGCGATATGCACATATACAGATGGCGGTAGCATCGCGTAAGCAAGATACAAAAGGGCAGTGCATTGGCATAGTCATTTGCACTCAGTTGATTGTCAAAAGGTGACCGACGTGGTTATGGCCGCACGATAGGAATAGACTCTTTGAACGTGGAATGGTAATTGCAGCTAGACGCATGGGACGTTCCATTTCAGAAATCATTAGGGAATTAAATATTCCGAGGTCCACAGTGTCAAATGTGTGCCGAGAATACCAAATTTGAGCCACTACTCCCTACCGCTGACAACTTAGTAGCCCATGGCCTTCACTTAACGACCGAGAGCAGCTGCGTTTGTATAGAATTAGCATTGCTAACAGAAAAGCAATGATACGGGAAACAGCCGCAGAAATCAGTGTGGGACGTACGACGTAAGTATATGTATTGGCGCCAAGGTGAAATTTGGCGTTAAATGGACTAAAACAGCTGACAACGGACGACGTACTTGCCTTTAGTAACAGTACGACGTCGCCTGAAGCAGCTCTCCGGGGCTCGTGACCACGTCGGTTGGACCGTAGACGACTGTAAAACCGTGACCTGATTAGATGAGTCCTGATTTCAGTTGGTAACAGCTTAAGGTAGGGATAGAATGTGGCGCTGACCACATGAAGCCATGGACCCCAGTTGTCAACAATGCAATGTTCAAGTGGTGGTGGCTGTATCGTAATGGAATGGGCTAGCTCCTATAGCTGAACTGATCATTGACTGGAAATAGTTGTTCGGCTACATGGAAACCAGTTGCAGCTATTTATCGAATTAATGTTCACAAACAGCGATGTGGCATGTCACTAAAATTCACGATTGGTTTGAAGAACGTTCTGCACAATTCGAGCTGATATGACCACCCAGATCGCCTGATGTGAATTCCATGGAACATTTGTGACATAACCGAATGGTCAGTTCGCGCACAAAATCCTTTAGCAATTATGGACGGCTCAGTATTGCTGCAAGGAGGAGGAGGAGGAGGAGGAGGAGGAGGAGGGGGGGGGGGGGGGTGGGGGGTGGGGAGCGGCGGCTTCCATCGACTTGAGTCCATGCCACGTCGAGTTAGTGCACTACGCCCATCAAAAGGAGGTCCGACACGATATTAAGAAGCATCCATGACTCGTCACCTCAATGTATTTCTTAATGCGGGCCTTACAGGTTTCGGTTATCTCAATTAAAATTATTCACTATCCTGCCAAATGTAATTCGCTACTTAACTTCCAATTTTTGCAGTTTTGCTTTGTTCCTGACTTATTTAGTATCCATACAACATCGAAAATTTAGTTGTCACTCTTCAGACTGTCAGTATACTACCCTAGTGTTAGTACTAATTGGATCTCAGCACCATCCAGAAGTGCTACCTAACTCTTTTCGTTGTTTGTATTGGTCTCCCAATCGCGAATTCAGTGCATGAAACTATTTTGTTAGACTAGTCTTTCCTAAGAAGAGTTTCTCGAGAGGGGCACCTTCGCCGGCTGGTGGGGCCGAGCGGTTCTAGGCGCTTCAGTCCCGAACCGCGCGACTGCTACGGTCGTAGGTTCGAATCCTGCCTCGGGCATGGGTGTGTGTGAGGTCGTTAGGTTAGTTAGCTTAAAGTAGTTCTAAGTTCTAGGGGACTGATGACCTCAGAAGTTAAGTCCCATAGTTGTTTCAAGCCATGGGCCTTCAGCCGTTTTAAAATTAAAGTTCCTTGCTTGTCAAGTGTTATAGTTTGGGGCCTTCAGCCTAATTGAAGATAAGGCCCTCTGCCTTGTTTTTTATTTAATTTAACCTTGAGTCTTAAACAATGGGCCTTCAGATGTCTTTAAGGTTGTTGCTTTTCAAGTGTGATATTTTCGAGCCTTCAGCCAAATTATAGAACTTACTTAACGTGAGGCCTTCTGAATATTCTCTTTGGTGTCTGAATTTTGAGTTAATGGCTTTTAGCCGTTTTTTTAATTAAAATGGTTGTGCCCTTTAGGCATAAGATAGTCTGGCGTTTTCAGGCGATATCTAAGTTCAAGAATTTGTACAGTAATGTTTGGTCAAATAAATAAAGTTGTGTTCGAGTGTAACTGACAGCCGCTCATTTTGGCCTCCTTCCACAATTCCAACTACCTGCCCTAGTCCTGTAGGTTTAGCAGGGCGTTTCAGGTCATCAGTAGGGTCTTAAAATAAGTTTTGCTACTGCGGCATAAAAAAAACTAGTTGAGATATAGGTAACAACTCGCCCCGAAATAAAGCTTTCTGTGAACCTTGTTCATCACTATAACGCTGCCGTGCTTTCCAAGTTATAACTGTTTCCCCTGATCTGTCCATCTGACTACGGCTGTTGACATACCACCACGCCAGACAAATGTAACCAGAAGTAGTTAAGACTATGCCATTTCCAAAAACTTGAAACATCCCCTTAGAAAAATTAATGAAGTACTGTGCTGATAAACCTCTTACGTTATTTGATTTTCAAACAACTGAGCAGAACTAAACGTACTCAGACCTTTCTCTCTTTACTTATTTTGATCAACACTAAACTGACACACAATATTTTTAGCGCAACGCAGTCGAACTTTCTATAATCTCTACAGAAGAATGGCCCTGACTAACAATAACCTATACCATTCATGAATTCTTACCTGACAAAAATCTTCGTTACTTGAACTAGTGCAATACAGCCAGCGCCACTACTGCCACCCAAATAAAATATTCTAACTACTCAAGGCACTAACTACTGATAGGCATAGTTAGCAAATGAAAGATTTTGATAGACAACAAACAGTGTATTTGTCTTAATCGTGTTGAAAAGTCATCATGTATATATCATTTAATGATATCCAGTCTCACAAATTTCGTTTCTCTGACGGACACGTCCAGATCGTCCGCTCATAGTAACCTCTCAAAACTGTCATCTCTCTCTCCGCACATCCGCCACTGCTGGCGGCTCACCTCCAACTGCGCAATGCTACGCGCTGTTTACTTCCAATTGCCCAACACTACAATAGCAAATATTCCAACAATGCAAACCAGCCACAGACTGCACACAGCACTGTCAGTGATTTTCATACAGAGCGCTACGTGGCGTTACCAACATAAAAACCTAAACAGCCTACTTACGAACTATGCAGGGTGTATTAAAAAATATTTCCAATTTGCATCGTTGATGTCTAGGCAAAATATATCGCTAGGTTGAGACCAAGGTTGGCGCCCTGTATGCCGTGGGTCCGTTTTTGTGGAAAGACCTTACGATGACTTGAGAGCTGCAACGACGTAGAAGCGTCCACACATCGAAAGCGGGGCACCGCAGGCAGCACCTTCATCGTTGAAGTAAGTTTCAAGATCTCAAAAAGAGGCCCCGGAATATAATACGAGCATAGAGGGCAGACTACACAAAGTCGATGCTTGAGCGCAGGTCAGAACACCAGACTTACTATTCTGGGCACAAAGACAGAACTTTGAAGGCACTGAATCGTGATCATCTCATCATGGAGATCCGGCGTATCAAGTCAAAATTCAACACCCTAGTTAAAAAGCTCAACAGACATACTATCGCTCTAAATCAAAGTATCCTATAATGTTCGACAGTAACCTTTAAAATTACATTCGTCACACTTCGAATCATTCTTCTAATTAAAGACAGATTAATCTTTAATACTCAAAGGTTTATTGTATCCTTGATTTCCAAATTTGTGTTGTTTTGGAAATGATTGCCTCTATTGCTGCTTTTGTGATACAACTCATTAGGTATTCGGGTTTCGTGACTGAGCAATTTTTGCTACGAGGACAACCGCTTTTCTTAATCCAGTAACTTCACCTATCACCGGAAAACGGCCACGTTAAGAAATTCACTAACTCATTCCCACTGACATCGTAGTTAGTTGGACCAACAGAACAATTAAAAACATTTTTTTGGTCTCTCTTCGGCGCAAAACTGAGAATACTGAAGTCATGTTAGAATGATCTTCTTAATTCAGTTCTTTTCAGTGACAGATGCCTCAGCTGCACAGAGGGACGATTATTGAACTACATGGGAAAAAATGTTAGTTACAAACTACGGCGTGCAACCCTTTATTCAACATGTAAGCGTCACTACAGATACTCTGATTTAGGATGTGACACGTTCGATATGGTGATGTGGCGCAGACGAATAGCGAAATTCCGCATAGATTCTGTCGACGACCTCACGAATGGCTACTTTTAGCTCAGTAATAGCATTTGATGTTATTGCTGTACACCTTGTCTTTAATATAGCTCCACAAAATCGTGTCTCATGTGTTCAGACCCGGATAATATGGCGGCCAATCGAGGACCATGCCAGAATGCGGTCCCCAAGGTGCTCCTCCAGGACATCACACTCCTGCTACGATGTGGTAGAGCTCCTTTTTGCATGAAAATCATCTTGTCGAAATCAGGATCACTTTGAATAATTGGGATGAAATTCTCTTCCAAAACATTCACGTACCGTTCGGTAGTCACCGTACCATCGAGGAATATGGCGCCGATTATTACGTGACGGAACACTTCATACCACACAGTCACCTGATGAGAGTGAAGAGACTTCTCGATCGCGAAATGCGGATTGTCTCCCAACTGCGCCTTATTGACGAACCCATCCAAATGTAAGGGGGTTAGTCGCTTAACCAAAACACTTGCGCTTACTAATCCCACCGTGCCTCGCGACCAACCGTGCAGTTCGAACGTCCTAATACGAACCGTTCAGAAGTTACGATGATTTAACTTCATATACTTCAGTAATTGTTACCCTATAGCTGCACAGAGGAGCACTGAATAAGACGGTTTCTTCAAGCGATTCGTCAGTCAAGGGTTTCATTCGGCACAGAACCATGAGTTGGTGGTTTTTAGGTTAAGATATTCGGATGATTTCGATTAATGTAAGTTTGAGTCATTCTTAAGATCGATGAAATGCTCAGACGCTCGTCAGAGATTGTAGTTTACGTAATGTAATGCAACATCACAGACCGTGATATTCTGATTTGGGGGGGGGGGGGGGGGGTACTTCGTCACCGCTGTACCATCAGGCGGTGAGCGAAACACGAAACACGCTGCCCGACTTTAGAACTGGCATATAAGCAGAAGTCAAATCAACTAAGAGGACGACGCTATGTTTGAGTCTTCGTCCATAACCAGTAACTGAAAAGACACATAAGTAACTGCTGATTGTTACTGGTAATGATTATACGAAGTAAATCTTAATGTTGTTTCTAAGGCAACTGCGCCACCATAAACCACAGACATTGTCGAGATGGAGTTGTTTTCGTGCCTAAACGACACAAATGTCCATATCGCAGGTGGAATCACAACGGAGGGGTATCTGTGGAAAGACCAGCCAAACATGCATTTCTCAAGACAGGCAACAGCCTATCCAGTACTTGGAAGCGCAACAGTCTGAATGATAGACTGATCTGACCTTATAACATTAACCAATACGACTCTCCTGCGCTTGTACTGCGAAGGCTGAAAGCAAAAGGAAACTACAGCCATTTCTTTCTGAGGGCGTGCAGATGTACCATAAGGTTATCCTCTAGGATAAAATACTCCTGAGGTAAAATAGTTATCTATTACGGATGGGGCTACTCAGTGGGATACAGTCATCAGGAGAAACAAAACCGGCAGTCTATGTACCGGAGTGTGGATTGTTAGGCCCCTTAATCCGATAAGTAAGATAGAGAAATGGATAGGTTGAAGTTGAATGTAGTGAAAATTATTGAAGTTCAGTGGCAAGAAAAACAGGACTTCTTGCCAGATGTGTACATGGTTACAAATACAACAACAAGTATAGGGGTAATGCAGGAGAAAGTATAGTAATGAGTAAGAAAATAGGAAAGCGGGTAAGCTTCTATGAACAGTATAGTGGCAGCATTATGCTAGCCAGTCAGTACAGGTTTATTTGCGACTAGTTAGAGCAGACGACGAAAAATTGGAAGAATGTATGAAGCGATAAAAGAAATTATTTAGATCAGGATTGTGATGTGCGAGAAGAATCACAGTAGAGAAAGGAAGAGGAAAGAAAGTAGTAGAACAACACGGACTGGGGGGAACTGAGTGAAAAAGAACCCGCTTGGTAGAATTTTGCAAAGAATGGAATTTAATAACGGCTGACACTCCATTTAAGAATCGTGTAAGGAGGTTGTGTACGTGGAGGAGACCTAATTTCCAGTCGCAGGTGTGGACTTTGGTCATAATCTATTGGTTATGAACTGCAGTTTAAAACAGAAGATATTGCAAAATGGTAGGAAACTGAGGTGGTGGGAGGTGGATAAGTTGAAACAACTAGAGGTTGTGAAGTTTCAGAGGGAACATAAAGCAACTTTTAACTGAAAAGCGGGGAGAGGGGGAGGGACTACGGTAGAGGACAAATGAGTAGCTTTGAGAGATGAAATAATAAAGGCAGCAGAGAGTCAAATAGACAAAAAAACCTAATAGGCATCCTTACATATCACAGGCAATAGTGAATTTAATTGATGAAAAGAAGTGCAGAATAACTAATCAAGAATGACTAGAGGACAAATGCAAGGCTACGGAAATATTATAACTAGGCATAGTTCGATGCCGCTTATAGGAAAATTAAAAACGGCTTTGAAGAAAGAGAAGCAACAGTATGAATATCAAGGGCTCAGCTAAAACCTAGTACTAAGCACAGAAGAGAAAGATGGAAGGAGTATACAGAGGGGCTATGGAAAGGAATGGGCTTGAAGGCAATATAACAGAAACGAAAGACGAACTAGATGAAGATTTCGACTGATCAAAGATCTGTCAAAACAGGGCCCCATCCGTGGACGACATTCAGTATTATTGATCTCTATTCGAAAAACAGCCATGACAAAATTACTCCACCTGGTATGTACCGGTATATCAGCAGTGAAAAATACCCTCAGACTCAAAGGAGAATGTAATAACCGCAATTTTCCAAAGAAACTAGGTGCTGGCAGGTGTGAATATGAGTATCTCCTAAGACCTATCTCAGAAGACAGGTTAAATAAAGGCAAACCTCCATTCGTAGGACATACATTCTAGAGAAAGCTTTTGACAGTGTTCGTTATAATACACTTTGCAATTATGAAGGTAGCAGGGATAAAATACAGTGTGAGAGGTTTTTACAACTATTATAGAAACTATACTGCAGTTATGAATGTCGAAAGACAAAGTTGAAGCAGTGATTGATAAGGGAGTGAGCAAGCAGTAAAGAAACGCACAGAAAAATTTGGGGAAGGAATTAAAGTACAGGGTGAAGAAATACAAACTGAGATTTGCAGATGACACTGTAATTCCGTCAGTCGGCAAAACAGTCAGAGAAATTGGACGGAAGGGTAACTGAATGTAGTCGAATCTATCAGAAAATGATGAGGGAATTAAATTAGGAAATGATAAAAATTTCTATTCTGGTAGTAAAATAACTGGTGATGGCCAAAGTAGAGAGGCTGTTAACCGCAGACTGGCTATTGGAAGAGAAACGTTTCTGAGAAGGTGTTGGCATAAAATATAAATTTAAGTTCGAGAAGTCTTTCCAAAAGGTATTTTTCCATAGCGTAGCCGTGTACGGAAGGTAAAGTGGACAAAAAGAGAACAACTTTTGAAAAATGATGCTACGGAATAATACTGTACATTAGAAGGGTAGATTGGGTAACTAAGAACGTACTGGATAGAGTTGGACAAAAAAGGAATTTATGGTACAACTTTACTAAAAGAAGGGATACGTCTATAGTTAACATTTCAAGGTATCAAGGAATCTTGGAGGGACGTGTGGAGGGGTAAACAGTGCGGAGGAGGCCAACTTACTGAATACAGCAGGTAAGTCCGGATGGACGTAGGTTGAGGCTGGTATAGTATAGACTCATGATGGAGAGCTGCATCAAACTAGTCTGAAGACTAAAGATAACGAGGAGGCGGCGGCAGCCGTCAACCACGTACGAAATTGGTAATACAGGCACACGGAGGAGTTGGCCAGTACGCATCCAGTAAGCCTGTCACTGTAATCCACCATCTGCGGAGGAAGATTGTAGAAGCCGCACAAAGAAAGTGCTATTTTTTCGAAACCATTTTACCCCGAGTAAATAAAAATGAACATTGTAAATAAATATTATCGATAACACTGAGGACGAAGTGATACTGCCGGACTCAACTAGAATCAAGCACAAAAGTATAGAAATTTAATATTGGGCGGTCATTCAGAGTAGTTGCGTGGAAGGCAGTCGCCGAACTGATCTTCGCTGATAGAATCTTAAGGAAGAGCAGGCAACTCAAGTAGGAAGAGGCACTGTAAACGCACATTTGAGCATTTTTTGAATATTCGCAGTAAGAGACTATAGAGAGAATTTCAGGAAAGACACTGGTACGCAGATTATCCTGATGTTCTTAAGCGGAGCCACACCTTGCTCTTAAACTTCAGAAGTGCATTACTATCAAATACGTTTAATTTCAGGCTTGTGTGGAGGCATGCTAACAGGCTTTCTTTTTGTGCACGCTCACCAAATAGAATATGAAGAGGAAAAACTATACTACGATCTCTCTATCGTCATTATTATTATTATTATTATTATTATTATTATTATTATTATTATTATTATTCTATCTATCGATATCCGAATCCCGCTCCAGATACTGCCGGGTCTGGGTGCTGACGAGTCCTCTCCATTTGGTTCGGTCCTCCCACCACTTCTTCCTCCACTTGCTGCCGGGTCACACCTTTCCTTTCTACAGATATTCTCACTCCCATTTTCCACCGTGTTCTTGGGCGCCCTCTAGGTCTTTTCCCATCCATCTTTAGTTCTTCCATAATTTTGGGGAGTCTCTGCCCATGCATCCTCTTAACATGCCCATACCGTCTTAATCTCTTTCTTTCAATTTCTTCTCTCATACTATCTTGTTTGAGGTCCTTTCTAATCTCTACTTTCCTTAATGTGTCCATTCTTGTTTTTTCCCTTAACTGCTCTGAGAAATTTCATTTCGCCTGCTTGCAGTCTGCTCCAGTCCCTTTCTGTCATTGTCCATGTTTCTCCACCATAGGTGACAATAGGGATGTAATAATTCTTATACATAAGGAGTTTTGCTCTTTCTGACACCTCATTATTCCAAATCAGACGTTTTATTTTTTGGTAGAAATTGCCTCCCTTCTGTAACCTATTAATTTCGTTAGTTATTCTTCCATCCCTAGATATTTCACTCCCTAAATAAGTGAAACTTTCTACCACTTTGAGGGGTTCTCCATTCAAGGTAATATTTCCATTGATTCCTTTCTCTCTTCCAAATACCACTACTTCACTCTTATCTTTATTTTTAGTCCATACCTTTTCACTATTTCCTTTCACGCATCAAGCTGTAATTGTACATCTACCTCTTTATCACCCCATATTACCATATCATCTCAAAAAATCATCTTTTTGTCTTTTTCTTTTAGTATATCTTTAACTGCCCTATTCATTCCTTCCATCACAACATTAAAAAGTGCCGGAGATAGAATACTTTCTTGCTTAAGTCCTTGTCTTATTTCAAAGTATTCAGAGTTCCCCAAAGGTGTTCTAATTCTACTATTGTGTCCTCTGTACATTGTCTTTATACCGTTAATGTATCCATCTTCTATATCTCCTTCATTTCTTCCCAGAGTCTTTCCCTGTCAACTGAGTCATATGCCTTTTCTATGTCTATAAAAACCATTATCACCCTTTTGTTATACTCCCAACTTTTTTCCGTCAAATGACGGATAGAAAATATCAGGTCTATCGTGCTTCTTCCTTTCCCAAACCCATGCTGTTCTTCACTCAGCTCCTTTTCTATCTTTTCACTTACTCGACTTATTCGATTTAGTAAAATTCTTTCAAAATTCTCAGCTTCCATCCCAACTGTATCTGGTGATAACATGACTTTCTCTTTTCATAAACCAGCTGTTTGCTATTTCCATTCCATTCCTCTGGCACAAATCCAGGAGTCTTTCCCCTTCTTTCATTTTATTATTATTATTATTGTTGTTGCATGGTTCCCCGAAATCTATGAAGGCAAATACTATTCTGTTCCTTTGATAAGGACATGGTCGATTTCTTTCGCCAAACCGAGCTCGCCCCACGTCCCTAACGACCTCATCATTGACGGGACGCTAAACCCCCTCTCCTTCCTTTCCTCGCCTGTCCGTCAGTGGCTCCTGACGGACGGAGGCCCCAGCCCCAGCCCCTTGGCTATACATTTTATCCTGATCGGAGACTCATCTTCACCGACAATAAGTACTGACGAGCCAAAAGAAAATGACAGGGCCGTTGCTGTACCTAATCTTCCTTTTTTTATCCTTACTCCTCGTTACATCGTCAGTTTTTTCTGTATTTTTCGTCTGATAGCCATTTCAGCTGCCGCGACCCGAAAAATCCCTTGAGCACAGCTTTTAAGTGTCTCTGTAGAGGAGCTGCGGTACATAACAACCTGAGATGCGAAGTAACTTCTGAAACTGCTGATACTGTGGCCTACGGAAAGAATTAGAATATCCTTTACGATAGACATTATTATGATTTCTGCAAATATTTTCATTAATGCTGCTTTCTTCGCCGTTATGCAGTTCTTCCATTTATTTTGAAAAAGTGCACCTTCTGCGTCGTTTCAGTTGGTATTTTCAGGGTTTGCATATCATTTGAAACATTTTGGGGAGGCAGCTGAAAAAAATTGTCCAGGAGAGTCTCTACTAAATAGCGACGAAACCTTTATCCAAGTGTCAGCCATTCATTCACGTAAAATGATTCAGAGAGGCCGCGGGGGACTTTATTCGAGACGAAGTGACCTGGAAAGGAGCCCAGGACCTGCACAATATCTGTGCTGTCTGGCGGAGTGCCATTCTGATCGATGAACCTTTCGCAACGCTTTTGGAAAGCAACCGCGATATTCATGCTTGTTTGTGCCAGAAGAAATAGAAAACACATTACATACTGCAAAGGTGCTTTTCCGTTTACCACCGGTTGAGGAAGGTCATACAGTTGAAAAGAGATGCGCTCGATAAAGAAGAATGAAGGAACGACCGATGAAAGGAATGAGGTTGGTCGTGTGACAAGGTACGGCGTACTACCGCCAACTATTCGTGCCCTTGTTCTATAACACAGCTGTTGCAAGCGACGTAGGTATGTTTCTTCACAGATGAGAGCGACGGCCTTGCTGCTGCGTAGAAAGAGTGAATGACGAAGCAAACTGCAATGCAATCTGCTACCAATGATATAGTGAGGGCACAGTTTGTAAAATATGTCGTGCTGAGCGGATTTTAGCATCATCTCCGGAGACAAAGATAAAAATCATTTAATCTGTTCTATGGGCGCCATACAAAAATATTCTTAGAGGAAGCTGTATTTCAGTAATGCGAAAAATATAAGCGCGTACCAGCTTCGAGAAAGTTGCATAGCTTTTGCAGCAACAGTGCTAATTTCATTTAAAGCAAAGAATCAGTGTTATAGTTTATTCATTCAGTGTGATATCGTTTCCAGAGGTAGAATAGGCGAACTGTCAAGCGTGAAAGAAATGATAAAATTGCCGGTGTAGCTTTCACTACGAAGGGTGGGTCAGGAGGAAATGTACACCTTTTGAAGGATGATAATATTAGTGATTCTGAACAAAAAAAGTCGTATGAATGTATTTTTCTTAACATTTTCCGAGGAAACTAATAACAATGGAGAACAAGACAATGGCAGGTGATAGTAAACGAAACATTATCAAATGTTTTAATTGTGATCATTTCCTCACAGAAGCTGCTCAAAAGTCCGTCAACTCTAATGCACTTTGCAGCTCTGCTGGGCTGAGCTCTTTCGTACGCTCCTTAACTTTAGCACACGCATGTAAAATTCAAGCGAAAAGATCCTCCATTGTGCACACTCTGAGTCTGTGGACTTCGCTTTTAAGCCAACTTCATAAACTGTAATCTAACGGAGTAAGAGCGGATGACCTCAGTGGCCAAGAAATGACTCCTCGGTGACCCAGGATACACTTCAGTGAGTTCTGTCACTGGCCGTACGGAACGTGCTGGAAGTATATATGGCGTCATGTTGCCAAAGGAATATCGTCAAAGTATTCTAGCAAGATGCGAGCGTGCTCCGACTGACGCCCGTGCTTTTCAAACAGCTGTATGTCGGATACGGTTAAGAAAAGCCCGTATGATCATTTGAAGCTTTTTTCTGAACCATCAATATTATCACGCCTCACGCTTCCTCTTGACCCCCCCCCTCTGTGTACGTCGGCTACACTATTATTGCACCAGGAAGTGAGTGGGCTTCGGTCGGCGTATCATAAATTTTTATCGTGATACGTCACGAGAACGCGGTTAACCACTTGACAGTTTATGTACAACTGTTTTGACACATTCAGTGCGATGCATTTTCTTTAGTCGCCACTGTACTTACTGCAGCGTTACCACTTGTTTCCTGCAACGGCGACATGTCAAGTGCAATAATATTGTGGTCAGGGAGTACATCGAAATTTCAATCTCCAACCAGCATTGGTGAGTAAGTACAAGGCGTGTATTCGTATCCTGTAAGATGATTCAGTGCTGACAAATCTGCAGTTACCATTCAACTCGCCTAACAAAAGTTAGTCAACGTCGAATTCTTGATATGCCCTTGTGTATTCAATGTACATGTTTGTAAGAAACATGTTGTAACCTCCTCCGATAGCTACACTTTCGTCTTAGCTGAAATATGGAGAACTCATTCCGGGATTTAGAAACAAGCCTAAAGTTTGTTTCAGGATTTAAAAAATAACTGTTTTTAGGTTTTCCTCGTCTTAATTTTAGATCAGTAGATAACGATATAAAAGTGTTGATCATCGAGCGACATGTACTTAGACGGCCGTTGACGGATGCTGAAACTTTATATCTCTACATCAGACGGCTTATTCTGAAACAGCAAGAAATGTATTGTGACAACACAGAAAAAGGCAGGTTTGCTTTCGCTGCAGCAACCGGATACTTCACTGATAATTTATTCAAGTGACGGCTGACAGCTGTCCACCTGTAATAATACCGGATCCTAACTGCATTCTCAACCTCTATCGGTCGTACATACTTTGGTGCTGCAAGTCGGGCGAGTGCCACACTTTGGATCGTCGGATATAGCGTAAATAAGTTCACCATTGCAATAAGGAGGTATTCTTTCACGTCACGACACAGAATCTAATATTTCAGTGATTGCAGAAAGCAAAATTTGTCCAAAGGCCTTGTGCCATACGTCCCTGAAAACTCGCGTATCTGTTTCAGAGCCTATTTCTCTGACGATGCGAAAGTTAAAATATGAGCTACATTAACGCCTGCCTGTTCTAAAGATGCAAAATCGAAAACCCAGGAATATGCAGAGTTTTTAACTTCATAACACCAGCGAATAGTTTTTAAAAAACAAGTTTTTGTCAAACTACAGAATCGATGATCATGATAATATCAGATTCACAGTTAACGCTGTTATGCAGTTGCTTAGTGAGTGAATGTTCATACGATCTAAACAGACTGGATGCTCTTCAGATTTCGTTCCTGTGGCTAGGACGGGCACTTCTTCCAGTAACCAACTGAACTAACTTCCTGAAAGAATGGTGGCTGATAAATGCGACTAGCGCTCACAAGTGTGACGAACCCAGGCACCACCCACACGTGGATCTGATTACCGCCGCCAGACTTGCAGTAACTAAATATCAGAGCATGCCTCTCCTCTACTGCCTGTGCGTATGAACTATACTGCTACAAATCTGCAAGTTCTCTTAACGTAGCTTCATCAAAACGTGTCAGACACTAATGGGAGCAATCAAGTCTCGATCGCCGTTTTCATGTGCATTCAGATGTCATCCTACGTTACAGAGTCTGACTTAGGAACGCCTTTCTGCAAGAATGTATTAACGCGTATTTATTTTAAACGGAGTGTCAGTGAAATGCCTTGCTCAAATTTCATTCACAGCCTGTTCCTGTGTCACATACCGAACTAGAATATCACGAAGACTTCCAGTAAATGACGGGTCATCATAAAATGACTGTGCAGACTGAAGAGAGAAACTTTGCAAGCAGTAAAATAGAATAACTACGTGACATTGTAAATTGTTTCTAGTCTAAAGTGTGACAACAGCGGAGGGTAGCTATTCTTAAACATTTTCTGATGTTTCTGTGTGACAATTATAGTCAGTAGCTGGCTGTCAGATCTCTACCATGCCTCACATACGGACGCATTAAGGGTTGTATAGCAAGAACCGAATGGTACGTTGATAGTTCCTGCTACAGTTCTGTGCAAATTCCGTTTCAGGTTTCCGTCGTTTTCCTAATTCCGGAATGAAGTCTTTAAACAGGCAGCGAACGATTTCCTTCCCACATACCTGTTGTATCTGTCCTTGTTCTAACACTAGTCACCTTGTCTCCAGCGCGATGTTAAATGATTATCTTCCATTATCTTTCGTTTGGGACAGACTAGATTATTGCCAGATCAAGCACACCGATTAATCATCATGTCTGGTGGCTGTCAAAGAATCTATTGAAATCATTCGCTCAAGATGTGCACAAACCGTTTAGAGACACTCTTAGTTCTACTGCTTCGAGCAATAGACACTCTCATTAAGAAGGTACGATTGGCAAAACAGCACGCTCAGTGCTAGCCCACTGCACAACTGTGAGGGGCGCTACGGTTGGCGGTTATCACACAAATATCCGGTCTCCGGTTATATTGGTTGTTTTCACACAAAGATAAGAAAATACAGTAAAAGAAAACTTCGTGGCTTTTCTTAAAAGTAATAAGTGGTTGCATAACACAAAAAATTATAAATGTTCTTCTACTGACTGTTTTAAAACTTGGTTCAAAAATCATGTTGTAACCGGGGATCACGCCACTATTTGCCATTACGAATAACCTGTACTAAATGGTGTAAATAGAGGTTGGAGAACTGTTTTTATAGTTAATTTATCTGCTTTAAAGAGCTAAGAGCGGATAAAATCATATTATGCAGGCACAGCAGATCAGGTATATTCTGCTTTAATCGTGTGCCGTGAATGATTTTCTAAGTTTATAACTTATTTCTGTTATCATATTTACTACTTTTATTATTTTATAGAAATAGCAGACAAGTCTTTAATCTTTTAAAACAAATGCAGCGTTGTACTTCGTTGTAATGTCATTTCGATAAAATATTTCCAAACTAGGGTTGGCGCCTTTCTGCAATATAACGAATGTTGGGCGATGACGGTGAGAAACAATCGTAAGATCAGGTGGGGGTGAGTGCTGCACACTGCACTACACGCGTACCTCAAGTCGCGACACATGGCAACAGTGACATTGTCTGGCCGTTTCTGTCGGCATAGTTATTAATATAACATTGATCGCTTTTTCCCATTTTCTGTAATATCGTCATATTTAAACCCTCTAACATTCTGCGTGGTGTGTGTGTGTGTGTGTGTGTGTGTGTGTGTGTGTGTGTGTGTGTGTGTGTGTGTGTGTGTTCGTTCTAAGTCTCCCTACCACTTTCGCGCAACGACGCTCTGAGCGTGTTTTTAATTGAACCTGGGACCTGTTGCTGGTAAGGAGATGCCAGACCACACATGACATGTAGAATTCAGAGGAGTTCAGTGAGACTAGCGATGATATAATCAAATACTTAATGATTTCAGCGTCAGCTCCACTGCACTCCCTGTAAAAGAATCTTAATACTAACTAAATTTAGTGGAAGGGGTTCAAGGCTTTCCTATTTTTAGTTAGCTGGTAAAATAACGTCGAAAAAGCAGTTAAGTTATCATTGGAAATTTTATTCTACTCACAAAACATTGTTTATAAATTGCACTATTGATAAAAGGAAGGGCTTTAATACAAGATGGTAAAAACCAACTGCGTTCAACAAAAATGTGAACGAATATTCCCTGAATGGGTTTCCAAGTACTACAATGGATCGAAGGATGACGTATGCCATATCACATCTATAATCTAGGTTTAAATTAATTTTCACAAGAGAGAAAACTATGAAAATGGTCTACAGTGACCCTCAACTATCTTTAATTACTTACTTAACTTGTCGTAAGTTAACTTCGCGTAGCAAATGTGAATACCGCGAGCTTTAATTGACGATCGACACTAGTATTACGCAAAACGGGGGTGTAACAGATGAGACTTCTGCAGTTATGAGTGAAGCTTTATGCGCTCTCATGCGGCATCGCCTGCGTCCATTACCTTATCGTTGGCAGGCGGCGCAGCTCCACAACTCGCCGTCTTGGAAGCAACTCCTTCTAACTTCTCCTTACTACAGTTTACCGAAATTGGTTTAAAAAAGCTATCTGGCTATGTTTACAACTGACCAATCAGGGTCTCAATGTTAACCTTAAGCTCCGCCTACAAAAATTCTGTCTATCCAATGAGAAAAGTTACACTTTATGTGGTGGGACAATGTCTTTAACGTTCGCAACGTAACAGACGCGAAAAGGTCTCAAACTAAAACTTGCAGCTGATGTGGCCCTTTTAGTGTTATCGTAAGATCTATACTGTTCTTCTGGAGGGCTCTAGCTTTTAACATGGGCTGGGGGGATGGTCCTGGCGGTCAGCCGGCAATGTGGGTGTCCTTCCCTTATCGTAGGGCCTTCTAGATTAATACGGTTCTGCTCTCTGCTTCTGTTCTCGTTTCTTCCCTCGGAACTGCGTCTGTTTCACGGTGGGAAGGTATGATATGCATTTAGGCGTTCTTGTTAGTCTGTGGTATTCCATTTGTTCACTCTTTGATCGTATTACTTTGGTTAATTTAATGTCAGGATTTATTCTGAGCTATTGGGCATTCTGCCGGATTTGCTATCATGTCAGGGTTTTCATGTAAGGTGTTGGATTTTCCTGACACCTTACAATCCAATGCAGATTTTAAGAATAGAAATTACTCCTTTTAAAAAAAATATGTATTAAAAAGAGATTTTAACACTGCTGCTACAGCTAATTGATATTTCATTTTTTACTCGGTTATTAGCAAAAATAAAAACTTTGTGTCGGACACCAAACAAATACCGAATAGTACCGGTCATTTAGAATTAAAATACCGGCAACTGTTTCAACCGGTTGGTTTTTCCCATCCCCGGGACGGCGGCGTGGCAGCCGAGCCTCGCTGCCCGGGCTCCACCCGGTCTGCCGCTCGCTCGCTCATCTGGCCAGTGGGCCCTTCGTGTCCAGACTGCTCCTTTCACCTCCTGCCTCAGAGCGGGCGCTCTAATGGAATTTCGACAGGCTGCAACTTGTGTGTGCTGGGCTGCGAGTCCGAGCCGAAGCTCTGCCTGAGGCGCGCTCCACTCTCAGCGACAGAGCTTTCTGGGTACAACTCGCAGTGCACCTGAACGTATGTCCACTCCCCTCTTCTGCTTTCCAAACTGCTCTGGGCCTTTCCTACTATCTTGATTGTTGATTGACTACCACTCCAGGAAAATGATAAATGGCGACGAATTATGCAGCAGAAAACTACGTGTACGTGGTGTGTTTAGAATTCTCAGACGTTACATTACTCTCCAATGCATAATGCCCGAACAAACTTCCGGGTGCTGGTATGAATCATTAATGGATTCGAACGAAGTCATTCACTGGCACCAACTGAACTGAGAAAAATCGTGGGATACCTTCCAATGTCGTGTAGGACCTCCTTTTGGGCAGCGTAGTGTAACAGCTACACGTGGCATTGACTCAGCAAGTCGTAGAAAATCCCCTGCAGAAATATTGAGCGATCTCTCTACAGCCGTCCATAATTGCGAACGTGTTGCCGCCGCGAGATGTTGTACACGAACTGACCATTCGATTATGTCCCGTAAATGTTCGATGGGACTCGTGTCGGGTGATTTGTACAATCAAATCATTCGCTCGAATTGTTCTTCAAATGTAATCACGTACAATTGTGGGTGGTGACATGGAGCATTGTTATCCATAGCAGTTCCATCGTTGTTCGGTAACATGACTGTATGAAGGTCTGCAAATAGTCTCTAATCAGCCGAACATTATCATCTCCAGTTAATGATCAGTTCAGTTGGACCAGAGAACGAATTATCATCAAAATCTGTGGTGTGCCCTGTCTCGTCCGAACCCGTTCCCGTATTCACTGATTCCTGGTCAAGCCAGCAAACTCATGTCTAAATCTACCAGTTTCGTATTCGTACAACAGACGAAAGTACGAACTATCATTTGTTCAAATGTCAAACAATTTCTTTTTAACATCTTACGAGCCAGTGTGATAAGAGTTTCTAAACCGGGGACGTTGATTCCTTAACTGATTTTAAATAGGATGAAAACCTACTACAGCTTCGTAATAATCCGACAGGTAAAATCTGGGTTTTGAATTAATTAGGGGTATATTTACGTTTGTTCTCTGTTCAAAGTGCTGGCCGGTGTGGCCAAGCGGTTCTAGGCGCTTCAGTTTGGAACCGCAAGACCGCTACGGTCGCAGGTTCGAATCCTGCATCGGGCATGGATGTGTGTGATGTCCTTAGGTTAGTTAGGTTTAAGTAGTTCTTAGTTCTAGGGGACTGATGACCTCAGATGTTAAGTCCCATAGTGCTCAGAGCCATTTAAACCATTTTTTGTTTAAAGTATTGCGTTCAAATAACCACCGTTAAGAAGTGTAATTCTGGTACTCCTTAGTCACGCTTTTGCAATTATAAGAAAGTTTGTTTCTTTTTCTGCCCTGCAACAATGCATATACCCCTTTCTAACAAAAATAACTCCTTTTCGTTCTGAGGTGTGATGATTAGTTTTCTAACCCAAGGAAAAACTATTGTGCACGTCAGGACTGTTCTACTGGCCGAGTAGTTGTTTCCACAGTGCGTGTCGGACCAATTCATGAGGTTCTGTCAATTATCCACCAGAGTTGTCAGGAAATGTACACCAGAAGTCGTCAAAAATTCTACAGAGCCTCTGATTTAACCCTTTAGTCTGTTTCCAAACCAGATCATCACAGTCGATTCTGGAGCGATCATATAAATAGCGAGCAGTGCTTCCACTTAAGAGCGGGAAGAGGTATGTTCACCACGGATGATCTCAGGAGCCAGGCGACAGACATCATTGATGCAGATGTGAGCCACCCGACACCACTACTAGTCCTCGCTAGTCTCACTTCCCCCTCTGGTTACTGCTTCCCCGGGGCCCTCTGTTATCCATCCAACGCTGAAGCTCCCAGTGATAAGTAACACGCCTTCCTGTGCCTTTCTCGACGTACGTTGATCGAAGCACGAAAAAGGTATTGTTGGCATGAAAACTGTCGTACTGTTGCTATATCTGTGCTGCGTGTCTGAGTGGTTGTGAATAAATGAAACTTAAATTTCTGTGAAGTTGTATTCACTAGAATGAAACTGAGAACACAATTTCTTACAAGTCACTTTCAGTGAATGCCATGTAGACGACGGTGACATGGTAAGTTTCAGCGGACGTCCTAAATTGAGCGAACTGGTTGAGGTTAGTAGGCATCTCCGGTACACATGCAATCGTAACCAGAACGCGAGGGGTTTGTGTACCAAAGCTTGTCACATACCAGACTAGTGAAATAGATTACCTCGGCAGTGGTGTACAGAAGAGGAAAAGAAAAAATAGGTGTATGCCATTATCCCGAGAGAGACGCTGACAGTCACACTGTTTTCAAGATTCTTTTTCTTCATTCAGATATTGGTACAAATAGCTTCTTTCTTTGCTGTCTTCCACCTCTCCTGCGAGTGGAAGAATATCGGAAATATTCTTTTGGGGACACGTGGGTTATATGATGATTCCAGCTCTTTCCATCCTTACTTCACTGCACTCTGTACACTGCTCCGTGCGTTGTCGACGGATAGCACAAGACAATGGCAGTGTAAAAAGCCGGAGACGGTGACAAGTGAATCTCCACCACCTGAAAATATCTATTCTTCGACTAGACAAACGAAACAATATCGTGTGATCCTGGAGACCACCAAGCTGATAGCATAATTTTAACTCCGCAAATCTTCCCTAAAGAGAACACAATCAGCAGCGTGAACCGTATTCAGTCGCCATTGATAAATTCTTTCCTATGCTTGTTGACACGTACAGTCATCTAGGAGTTCTACTACTTAAAGCGCCAAGCGGTTGTGTATCTGTGCCATCGCTAAAACTGAGTTGCATAAAGTGTCAGCAAGAGTCTAGTTAGTACTCCATAACCTATTGCACTGAGAAGGTTGTGGATGATAAGACTTCCCAGTCGTCGTCGTCGTCGTCGTCGTCGTCTTCTTCTTCTTCTTCTTCTTCACTGAACTTAACTAGACAGTGGCAAAGAATCCGCTTCTTGCAGAGGCATTTTGGGACACTTGATAAAGTTGCCTTAAAGTGAGTGCACCTCTTCGAGGGATATCGTTTCGCGGGCTTCTCAGACGACTAATAAAGGTGTGGCTACATTTAGCTGCAGTGAGAAGAAGAGCTACCACTAGTCAAATTATTCACCACCATAGCTGCTAACGGCAGAACTGGGGCTAACAGGCCGTCAGTGGCGTGTAGAAGTGCCGGTATAGATAGTAGATGAGAGGATGATGGGTGTACCAAATATACACAGATAATATTCGCACAGCCCACGACTGTAGTACCCCATTTCACTAGACGAGATACAGCAGTATCTAGAGTGTTGCGGTGATGTCATACGTACCTTCTCTCGTGACCGCACTGCAGAATGCACATCTTCGTTGTTCTGCTGTTACTTTAAAAACCTTGTTGGTACTGTAGCTTATATCCTGCTGAGGAAAAAGGAATGCTGCCTGGTAATTATACTGTTTCATCTCAGAAACTATAACTTACCAGAATTTTTACAGTCCGAGTAGACTGTACGGCCCTACTCCTGTATTATCTAATTACTCTATTCACTACAGAAAGCTTCAGATTGTGACAAACTCCACATTTAATGTGTGTCTGCCGAATATGTGTATCAAATCAAACAGTTCAGAGCAGTATGGGACTTAACATCTGAGGTCCTCAGTCCCCTAGAACTTAGAACTACTTAAACTTAACTAACCTAAGGACATCACACACATCCACGACCGAGGCAGGATTCGAACCTGCGACCATAGCAGTCGCGCGGTTCCAGACTGAAGCGCCTACAACCGCTCAGCCACCGCGGCCGGTTGTGTGTGTATCTAGTTCTTTTCGAGGTATGAATGGGGTTCAAAGCCATAAATACGCTTGTGGGTGGTGATGAATCTGCTGGAAAAACGAGTATTGTTACACCTAAGTCAGAATAAGAATATCGTCCGTTGACCGTTTTCTGTGCACTGAATACGGCTCCGGCAACAACAGCTGGATGTTTCCTTTCTGGATATATTCACAAGCTGCCTGTTAAAATGCTATACTGATTATGCTCTCATAACTTCCCTAGTACTTCCACAAATAGTTCAGAACATTCTGTCGAGTAAAATAATACTCTGCACAGGAAAAAGCAGTGCGAAAAACTAAGTGTAATCACAACTGTAACTGGGAACTCGGCCAGCACAGCGAAATTGAGAACTGTGAACAGAACGGATGAGTAAGATCGTTGGTTATCCCTATGGTATCTGTCCTGTAAACAATTAGGAGCGAATACTTACTCTGATCCAGGTAAAAATGATTTCAGAAATTACGATTATAGAGGGACACTCATTAAACCTGGTGCTATTACAGATGGTGGAAATAAGACTGGAGTTGCTGTTTGTCTGAGATGCTACACTTTCGGCTCCTACCTGTTATACCGCGTCAGTGGCGCCCGGTCCGCAGCAGCTCGTGTGGCGAGAGATGATCCATTTAGCGGCTGCGGGAGCCGCGGCAGGCAGTGTCGCTGGGGCGTCAACACTGCGGAGATCGGCAAGGGGCGCCGCTGTGTTTACAAACTCCGTCATTAGGCGGCGATCGATCGATCGGTCGGGCTGGGATCTCACGGGACGGCACGCTGCTGGATTACGGAGCGCACAGGGGCGCCTCGCCAGCGCGTCGCCTGCTTCACCGGCAGCCTGCTGCTGGCCCAGGAGACTCACCCTACGGCATCCCGCTCTACGGTTCTTCTATACGAAAGCAGAAACAGTTGTTAAATGGAGCGGGTGTCGACTAGGTGATGGGTTACGTTAATTTAAGACCTTCCAACAACTTGGTCATGGGGATGATTCGTCTATCTCGTCACTGTGATACGCTGATGATGGTGGTAGCACGCTAACAGGAAGATCAGTTCCGCATATTTTGCACTTCCACATTTCTTTTTTCCCGAAGACGGAAACACCTAAAACAATATGAACCCATTTCTGACGTTGTCCTCCTTAGTGACTGCTAGATCACCACATCCCGAGTGTCCAGCTGTGGCGTCACAACTGTACTTAATAAGATTTCATCCTTTTATCCAAGTGAACAGTGTCGAGTACGAATACTAAAAATACCGATATTTGAATATTGTTAGTATCGATTGCAAAAAAAACCGATGTTACAGCCCATGAAACCATTATAAATATAATGGACCACCGTAAAAACTCTTGCGATTAGTTTCTTAAACGTTTAGGTCTTGCTAGCAATTAGGTCTTCCTTCATCGCTGTCCCTGCGCTGTATTATTAAACGTGAGTCTGATTTGCCTATGTTTTGAAAGTATAGAAAATATTTTGTTGCTTTAAGAGCACGTCATTTGAAGAACCTCTTTTATTTCAGATAAAAAGAGAAGATAAATTTCAATCGATGCAAGTGAGATAATTAAAAACGAAAGCTTTTAGTTCGGTTCGTGATTATATCAAAAGCAATTTTGTGTGTAATTGCTATTTGCATATTACATTCATTTGAACCTGCAATTATTTTTTTCCGTCATTCGATAACTTTTGTAGGGGCAATTATTCCAAAAGGAAACTTCACTTCTCACGGCCAGAAAAATACCAAACCAGTTGCGGTCAGTAAAATACCAAACCAATTGTTTCCAACTCTGGACCGCAGACATCGTGCACATTTAAGGTATATGAAAGTTAGCAGTATAATCATCATCTTTGACCTTTACTAATAAACCAAAGATGTAATTTGGTCCCAGTTTTCTTACCGCCAGAGACATGTTCCAATAAATAATTTCACATAATATTCAGTGCTTTTGTATATCAGATTCAGGATATAAAGAAAATTTCTCGCAATCACAGGCAGTAATGTTACACAGCACGGTTAAGTAATGTTATAAAGCAGGCTGAAGCAGTCCGCACTAGAATTTTCTCTACTGCCCAGTCATTCGAATACTGTGCAGAAAAATGAAAACATCAGTTCCGCAGGACAACCGGAACTGCTTCTAGCAGTAGGTAAGTGGGTATGTGAAATAGTTTTACTATTGCCCCATATATTGTGCTTTGATGTCGCGCTTTTTATTGTGACAAATGAGACTGAAATTGTTGTCAACAAGCTGCAATCTGACAGACGTCCGACAACTTGGTTCTCGTACAATAATGATGTACTATTGTAAGAAATAGTGACTAGTGTTTAAACAAAAATAACATAGCTCTCCTACTCTAATCTGTTTCCAATTTTGATATTTTCGCCGTGCTTCTGTTTGGCAAGATACCTCACCGACAGAACGCGTTTCAAAATAGTGTTGTCAGTTTATTTCGTAATAGGTTGTAAAAGAGGAGTGTAATCATATTAAATTTGCTATTGGAGCAGTTGCATTAAGTTATTTAAGTAAATAATGAAATAACTGAAATATTTCAGTGTGTGAAGGATGTGGGCTTTCACCTGAAAGAGAGAAGCCTGTAGCTCTACCCGGGCAGCACATTGCTCTTTCTTGTTTATATCTTTCTTTAGACTCCCATCACGAAACTTTTTCCATTTATAACCACTAACAACACCACAGAGACAGTGTATCTCGAAGAACTGAATTGATTCCAACGGATATAAATTTTTATGGATTAAAATTTCCTTTTTTAACTTATAGTTAAAATATTTCCCCTCGGTTACAATGATTTGTCGCTCTTTGGACAGTAAAATCAGTTCTCAGATGGTTTTGAGCAGATTGCCATCATTATCAGTAAATTGTAGGCAGTTCGCAACCTATCAGAACAGATCCCAGCCTACTTCGAGGTAGTTACAGCAGGAATAAAAAGAAAACTGCGTCTTCCCTAGTCACACCAACCCAATTGCCGGTAATCGTTACCCTACTTATCGATTAGCGAACTTACCCAAGTACACTGACAACAAGATGGGACGCTGGCATCTTCTTTGTAGAAACACTAAATTTCACGTTCTTCCAACTTATTTTCCAAACTTTTAGATACCAGTCCCCCCTCCCAGTCTACGAATTTAAATTTAAAAGGTCATAACAAAGCGTCCCTTTAGTGACAATAGCTTCCACGACTCAATACAGTCGTTAAACCAAACGTCGAAAGAGTCTAGGTCTTTATCTTTTTCATTCACATGATAATCGTTAGTCGTAGACAGTGTCCAACAATCATCTATTACTTTCTGTACAGCTGGGACTGAAGCATGGCTAGACAGCGCCAAGTCTCAACTCAGTTCGGAATGTGTTGTGCGCCAACAACTAGTACTACCGGCCACGCCTCCAAGTTCCCTACCTGCTGCTGCTTTGTTCTCTAGAATAGTCCCTTCTGATGTATTCACTGGTGATATTACCATTATTGTAACCGTAGAAAGGTAGAAGTCCAGAGAAGCTGTTTCAGCCATCTGCGGAGGTGTCCCCGCCCATCCTGCTCTCGCCATGTCGTGACGGTGTTCGCCCTTTGCGCTTGCGAGGTCAGCCATCGCGACACACCTCTTTCTCTCCTGCTCCAGTCTCTCGTCTAGGCATTTGGCACTGCTGCCTTTGTTTTAAAACATATCAACTCACGGAAAGTGGCACAGAGGTTAACCCACTTGTATTTGAGAGGAGTGGGCTTCGGATTCCGTACGGCCAGATTTACTATAGTGTCTCTAAAATACCTAAGGCGAATGGCTAAATGATTTATTTCCAAAGGCGAATGTCTCAGCCTTCTACAAACCGAACTGACATAATCCTCGATGGGCGTTAAATCTTAACCTTTCTGAACTTTCAGGAACAGTACCACTGATTGCTCCAAAAGCCAAGATGACTCACAGTTGAGAAATGTAGAAGTATGAGAAAAGAATGGTGTGTTCTTAACAGTTGCCGAGAAACAGACGACGATCACTGCCCATGCAAAATACAATTTGAGACTTATGAAAGATTATACAAACAGAAGTCTGTATTGACTTAAACTTACTTTGTACAGAAGGGAAAAATAGCACTAACCTGACCCATTATGACAATTCTTAAACAAAGTTACAGATCTAGAAAAGACTAATCGGCAGCTGCTCAGAAATGGAGAAAAAAACTTTTAAGACGTAACGAAGTGGAAGGCGCCAGGTGAGTGGTGCTGGCAGCGTAAGCCATGTCAGCGCTCAGTGTGGAGGGAGCAACCAAGCCGTCCTCCAAAATGCAGAGAAGAGAAAGATGAAGATGAGAGATTCCTCGCGCACATGTTGAAACTGCGGAGTCGTTGAATAAGCGTAGAACCTATTTAATAAGCATGGCTTAATTAAGAGACTCCAAATATACATCATTTCCATTATTATCGCACATCTGCGCTTAGCATATGAGTGTGCCTCATCAGAAAAATTTTCAGTCTGAGACCGACAGAATTTTGTCACATGTCAACATGCCGTGTTCACGAGCCCTTGTGTTGAGGACATTGATGTATTACAGTGCGATCTGCTGCCGTACTTCTGTGGTCCACTTAACAGTTAAACACAAACATTTTAAAATGTAATCGAAAATAAGCAGTACAATATCAGGTATAATTAAATTTTACGTTGCTCTAGGTGATTCGGAGACGTAGGCAATGAAATCTTCCAAAGGGGCCAAGGCGAAAGCTATGTCATACCTGTAGTTACTTTACTTTCGAAGATACACATGCGCGCCGCAAGCTGCTACATCTCTTGAGTCAGAGGAGATGGTTCGGTAAAGCTAATAAACTGGCCTCTCGTTTGGGAAGAATGGAATTTCTTGCCAGAACTAAAGAACCTCGATGCACATCCTTGTTGGTTTCCCTAATCACATAGAGGGGTGAAGAAACAACTACACTCCTGGAAATGGAAAAAGAACACATTGACACCGGTGTGTCAGACCCACCATACTTGCTGCGTACACTGCGAGAGGGCTGTACAAGCAATGATCACACGCACGGCACAGCGGACACACCAGGAACCGCGGTGTTGGCCGTCGAATGGCGCTCGCTGCGCAGCATTTGTGCACCGCCGCCGTCAGTGTCAGCCAGTTTGCCGTGGCATACGGAGCTCCATCGCAGTCTTCAACACTGGTAGCCTCCCGCGACAGCGTGGACGTGAACCGTATGTGCAGTTGACGGACTTCGAGCAAGGGCGTATAGCGGGCATGCGGGAGGCCGGGTGGACGTACCGCCGAATTGCTCAACACGTGGGGCGTGAGGTCTCCACAGTACATCGATGTTGTCGCCAGTGGTCAGCGGAAGGTGCACGTGCCCGTCGACCTGGGACCGGACCGCAGCGACGCACGGATGCACGCCAAGACCGTAGGATCCTACGCAGTGCCGTAGGGGACCGCACCGCCACTTCCCAGCAAATTAGGGACACTGTTGCTCCTGGGGCATCAGCGAGGACCATTCGCAACCGTCTCCATGAACCTGGGCTACGGTCCTGCACACCGTTAGGCCGTCTTCCGCTCACGCCCCAACATCGTGCAGTCCGCCTCCAGTGGTGTCGCGACAGGCGTGAATGGAGGGACGAATGGAGACGTGTCGTCTTCAGCGATGAGAGTCGCTTCTGCCTTGGTGCCAATGATGGTCGTATGCGTGTTTGGCGCCGTGCACGTGAGCGCCACAATCAGGACTGCATACGACCGAGGCACACAGGGCCAACACCCGGCATCATGGTGTGGAGAGCGATCTCCTACACTGGCCGTACACCTCTGGTGATCGTCGAGGGGACACTGAATAGTGCACGGTACATCCAAACTGTCATCGAACCCATCGTTCTACCATTCCTAGACCGGCAAGGGAACTTGCTGTTCCAACAGGACAATGCTCGTCCGCATGTATCCCGTGCCACCCAACGTGCTCTAGAAGGTGGAAGTCAACTACCCTGGCCAGCAAGATCTCCGGATCTGTCCCCCATTGAGCATGTTTGGGACTGGATGAAGCGTCGTCTCACGCGGTCTGCACGTCCAGCACGCACGCTGGTCCAACTGAGGCGCCAGGTGGAAATGGCATGGCAAGCCGTTCCACAGGACTACATCCAGCATCTCTAGGATCGTCTCCATGGGAGAATAGCAGCCTGCATTGCTGCGAAAGGTGGATATACACTGTACTAGTGCCGACATTGTGCATGCTCTGTTGCCTGTGTCTATGTGCCTGTGGTTCTGTTAGTGTGATCATGTGATGCATCTGACCCCAGGAATGTGTCATTAAAGTTTCGCCTTCCTAGGACAATGAAGTCACGTGTTCTTATTTCAATTTCCAGGAGTGTATTTCAAAAATTCATAGCTTAAAAACCGAACTACCGCTTCTTCGAGACATTCATGACACTGTTGTTGTTGTTGTTGTTGTTGTTGTCCTCAGTCCAGAGACTGCTTTGATGCAGCTCTCGATGCTACTCTGTACTGTGCAAGCTTAATCTCCCAGTGCGTACTGCAACATAAATCCTTCTGCATCTGTTTAGTGCATTCATTTCTTGGTCTCCCTCTACGATTTTTACCCTCCACGCTGACCTCCAGTACTAAATTGGTTATCCCTTGATGCATCAGAATATGTCCTACTGACCGATCGATTCTTCTTGTCAAGTTCTGCCACAAATTTCTCTTCTCCCCCAATTCTATTCAATACCTCCTCATTAGTTATGTGATATACCCATCTAATCTTCAGCATTCTTCTGTAGCACCGCATTTCCAAAGCTTCTATTCTCTTCTTGTCTAAACTATTTATCGTCCACGTTTCACTTCCACACATGGCTGCATTCCATACGAATACTTTCAGAAACGACTTCCTGACAAATCTATACTCGATGTTAACAAATTTCTCTTCTTCAAAAACACTTTACTTTACTTGCCATTGCCAGTCTACATTTTATGTCCTCTCTACTTCGCACAATCAGCTTAACAGCTCATGCATCGAAGCTGCTTACAAGAGTAATATGCAGAAGAATGGAAAAGAAAATTGAGAATGCGCTAGGTGACGATCAGTTTGGCTTTCGGAAAAGTAAAGGCACGAGAGAGGCAGTTCTGACGTTACGGCTAATAATGGAAGCAAGGCTAAAGAAAAATCAAGACACGTTCATAGGATTAGTCGACCTGGAAAAAGCGTTAGACAACATAAAATAGTGAAAACTGTTCAAGATACTGAAAAAGTAAGGGTAAGCTATAGGGAGAGACGGGTCTTATATAATATGTACAACAACCAAGAGGGAATAATAAGAGTGGACGATCAAGAACGAAGTGCTCGTATTAAGAAGGGTGTAAGACAAGGCTGTAGCCTTTCGCCCCTACTCTTCAATCTGTACATCGAGGAAGCAATGATGGAAATAAAAGTTCAGGAGTGGAATTAAAATACAAGGTGAAAGGATATCAATGATACGATTCGCTGACGACATTGCTATCCTGAGTGAAAGTGAAGAATTAAATGATCTGCTGAACGGAATGAACAGTCTAATGAGCACACAGTGGGGGTTTGAGAGTAAATCGGAGAAAGACGAAGGTAATGAGAAGTAGTAGAAATGAGAACAGCGAGCAACTTATCAGGATCGATGGTCACGAAGTCAATGAAGTTAAGGAATTCTGCTACCTAGGCAGTAAAATAACCAATGACGGACGGAGCAAGGAGGACATCAAAAGCAGACTCGCTATGGCAAAAAAGGCATTTCTGGCCAAGAGAAGTCTACTAATATCAAATACCTGCCTTAATTTGAGGAAGAAATTTCTGAGGATGTACGTCTGGAGTACAGCATTGTATGGTAGTGAAACATGGACTGTGGGAAAACCGGAACAGAAGAGAATCGAAGCATTTGAGATGTGGTGCTATAGACGAATGTTGAAAATTAGGTGGACTGATAAGGTAAGGAATGAGGTTCTACGCAGAATCGGAGAAGAAAGGAATATGTGGAAAACACTGATAAGGAGAAGGGACAGGATGATAGGACATCTGCTAAGACATGAGGGAATGACTTCCATGGTACTAGAGGGAGCTGTAGAGGGCAAAAACTGTAGAGGAAGACAGAGATTGGAATACGTCAAGCAAATAATTGAGTACGTAGGTTGCAAGTGCTACTCTGAGATGAAGAGGTTAGCGCAGGAAAGGAATTCGTTGCGGGCTCTATCAAACCAGTCAGTAGACTGATGACAATAAAATAAAAAATAAAAAATCCTAATCTAATTCCCTCAGCATCACCCGATTTAATTCGCCTACATTCCATTATTATCGTTTTGCTTTTATTGATATTCATCTTATATCCTCCTTTCAAGCACTGTCCATTCCGTTCAGCTGCTCTTCCAGGTCCTTTGCTGTCTCTGACAGAATTACGTCATCGACGAAACTCAGTTTTTATTTTTTCTCCATGCATTTTAATTCGTACTCCGAATTTTTCTTTTGTTTCTTAGGCACTGCAAAAATAAACTCTGGATTCAGGTAGGAAACACTATTTCAATTATGTACGTATTTACACATTCACTCGCAACTAGAAGTTACAAACCTCGTTTTAGTAATAAGTCATTTAAATTTTATAAAAGTGACGTTGGATTAAAGAGGAAAAGATACGCAACAACCATCATGGTGGTGCTGTGCTATTCTGTAAGGTGGTCCAGTGGCGTTGCTACAAATTTTACGTTGCCCTCTGGACTAAGCTGCTGGAGCATTTTAAGAAATATTTTATTAGTCCCATGCTGTTAGCGAAACACAATAGCTTGAAGGCTGGTCGCCGAAATAACGACTTCATCATTCCTTTGTAATTCTCTTAAGTAATCTGCACAGAAACAAAAAGACTGAATTCAGCAGAACATGATTCACTTTTGTTTAACGTATGGATTTCTGCACTGTGAAAGCAACAAACAAGATGAATACTAAAGTTGAAAATCTTCTCGTTTACTCTAATTTTTTCAGAAAATTAAAGCTAGAGCCTTCGCGCAGACTACGCTGGCTACGTACATTCGGTCACGGAGAGTGCATATTTTGCTTCAATTCTGCTCACTGGTAAAATACTGTAATGTTTCTTTTCAAAGGCAAACCGAGCGAGATAGCGAGTGGTTAACACACTGGACTAGCGTTCGGGCGGACTACTGTTCAAACCCGCGTCCTGCCATCCAGATTCAGGTTTTCCGTGATTTCCCTAAATCGCTTGAGGCAAATTCAGGGATGGTTCCCTTAAAAGGGCACAGCCGATTTCCTTCCCTAATCAAAGCTTGTCTCCTCCCCATAGTACAAAATATACTCAAACGTAGATTTTCCATTTTTTCTGTAGGACATTAAGTTTTCATGACCCTCAATCATATCGTTTTCCTTCGCTGTATAATTGTAGACGAAACAGCAAAACAAAAAGATAAAATGAAACTGCTGGAGCTCGGTCCGTTTATCTCCTAAAACTCCATCTTCTGGAACACCCTCAATTGTGCGTTAGGGTTGTTGAATCTCCGCAACTGTTTCCATTACTGTTTGATACCCCAATATGGACGTGTGTACTCCATTTAAGTAGTTAGTATTCGTATTTAGTTAAATACGTACTTCCTTTACAGTCCTATATAAAACATACAAGCGAACCAGTTCTACATTACCATATGTATTTTGATGCATGTGCCAAACTAATAACAATAATTACTTTTCTTGCTTCAAAGACCACCATGATTATCTGAGAGTCGAAAAATACAAGAAGATGGACTGTAAAGAGTGTTGGTAAAAGTAGTACACAACAACGCATAAACCTCACTTACAGAAGGCATGGCGATCAGGAGGGCTTGATACATACTGTCTCCGTGGACGTATTGATAGACTGAGGACAGAGGCTAGGCCGAGAAAGTGAAAGCAGTAGTTTTCTCTAATGAACCACCGAAGATGTTGGAATACTGTCGGTTTTCGAAAACCACGCTTTTGAGAAAGTTAAGAAACACAGCAATACATCACGTTCTTGGGCTGCTTTAAGGAAAAAACACGTGGTAAGCGACGAGACGTGGTTAAAGCACCCGATGGGTAAATCGTGTGAGCATCAGTTACAGAGTCTATGCTACAAACGTACAAACATAAGTTATATACATGAACACGGACATGTCATGATACTGCGAAGATAAAACGGCCTTTGCTGACGTAATTATTGAAGTAGTAAAAGTACTGTTAAGCTAGAAACCAATCCTTCGAAATCGAATATGGCTCCAGTGACGACGGCAGATAAAAATTCTTCCTAGTACATGAACGCTATGGCCAGTCTAGTGGATTTTTGAAAGCGAGGAGACGTTGGATGTACGTTTCGACGTCTTTGTAAACGGAATGATTACTTTCTTACTCTTGTCTAAATGATCGATATGGTTATTCTTCCAGTCGGAAAAATTATCGGGACAACCAAACCGTTTTTCTTCGAATTACATGTTTGTTTCATCCAGTTCATCCGGTTTTATAAAAATGTTCTGAACATGTTCGCCTGTAAAGTTTGCAAAAGGATTTTTCTTCTATCCCTGTGTTAGAGTTGCATGTTAAACCCCTACTTGATACGTAGTATAATCTTTTCTTGCTGCTTTCTAAATAATACCGCATGTGAAAAAGAATGAAGTGCTGACGTTTATTGGTATACGCCTCACTGTTGAGGAAATTCTAAGACATCTCTCGTGTAGGAACTGACTGAAAACTGGATATCCTTCAACGTAATTCAACTTTAGTAGTTTTTATTGCGTCGAGATCTTCCAGTCGTGCTTCTCTTGTTTCTACTGGAGCTAAAATGTTGGACGATGCGATCAATACATCAGATCACGACGCTCAAAAACTCACGAAGAAAAAGGCCATCATAATTGGGCGGTGCATTAACATATCTGGCAGACGCCAAGGGAAGTTTTATGTAAATGAGCGCAGGACCCAAAACGCCAGTTATTTGTATTCCAGTCAGCCGAGAACATTATCGAGCGGAATACAAAAGACCTCGACGATCGTTTAAAGTGTGCGATAGGGGTTTCGTGGGGACTGCGTCTTCTGCCCTTCGGTTCAGAACGGAACGCCTGAGACGCAAACTCACTTTGCCGGTCCTGATCACTAACTACATCCACCACAAACGTGCTGGGAGTTCATCAGAGCGTTCCTTGAACGATGACCGTAACTGTTGGTAACATGTCCAATTTCGTTTCTTCCACTGACCACGAGTGTAACAGGCTTTAGCGTTACGGTAATAAATTTTCGCAGTTTGTGAAAATGCAAAATCGGGCATGTATGTGAGCGATATTTCACACACTACGTATGCCTCTATTCCATCACTTCCCGCGAGGAATGTCGATAAGTAAATCACAGCATGCTGCTACATACGTTTCCATTAGATTTGTCCCCTACTGCAGGAGGTTAAGAGTTCTCCCTCGGGCATGAGTTGTGTTATTAGCGTAGGTTAGTTTAAATACTGTGTAAGTTAGGGACCATAACCTCAGCAGTATTGAACAATTTTTAGACTAGTCAATTATTTGTACTGGAAACACAATGCCCATTGCAATGGTCACTTAGGAAAAAGTTTAATCTTGTTGTTCTCTGTTAAAATTTTATCGAAATTCTATCTGGTGGATTAACACAGTTCCCTAACCTCTGAGACAGATATAACTATTCTATGCTTAAATCTCTATATCTCTATAGCTCTGATGCTCGACTCTTTGCTCATATTTCACCACCATATCTACAGCTGCCCTGGCTGCTGCAGACAAGTGCAGAGATCTCCGTACCACACGTCCTCTCTACTGTCTTATAACGAACACTACCCCTACTCTCTCACCCCGTTCTTAACACACTTGTTTAAACAACGAGGCAGAGACACCCGTTCCCATCTGAACGTAATCCTTTCTGGCCCACTCGATCGTACAGTCACTTTCTCGAAGTCCTTTTCATTGTTAGGAGCACGTCTCTAGGTTAGCATCCCGTGAGAGAACTGAGTAACATCTCCAGTTCCAGAAGACAGTGACACGTACTAAAGCAACAATAATCACCATTGTCTCTGTACGCACTCGTTACCACTGTACATCATTCTTTGCAACCAGATCGTCCTCGTTTCCTAGTATTCTTAGCTGGTGCAGTCTCCTTAAATTTCCTATCCCCAGTGCTCCCTATGTCTGAAAACCTCTTTTGTACGCCTATAAATTCTTTTTATATCTGCCACTATTATTATTATTATTGTTGTTGTTGTAGTAGTAGTAGTAGTAGTAGTAGTAGTAGTAGTAGTAGTATTAGCGAACTCTTCCAATAAACCGTAGAAGTTAATCAAATAACTCAGTTTTTCTTCCCGAGAGTGGTTGTTTGTTCTTCCTACCACTTTGGTCTGCAATGTTCTTGTTCTGGTTACTCTTATGTAACTTCCTATTCGTCTACATTTTGTCGGAAGCTGTGTCTTTCTAAAGTGTCAGTTGGTCTTATTTGCGTTTTTGACGTCCTTTCGAATTTCGTTCAACCAAGGTGTAGAATTCTTAAGGGACGTTACATAGTCTGTTCTCCTTTTTGTCATTTTTTTCTGGTAGTGTGTTGATCAAAAAAAAAATCCTTTTCTTAATGTCAGTTTCGATGTTTGAAAACATTTCTATTATTTTGACTGATGGTAGCCTGTAACCGTCTTTGGTATGTCTTGCTTAAATTTTCCGAATGATCTTCCTCTCGTCCCTTCTGATTCCTTAAAGTCCGCGTTTCCCGTTATGTGTGAGGGATTTGGTTGCGTAAAGGACTGTTGGCTTTATGACGCTGTTGTAGTATTGGGTTTTTGTCTGCCTTGATACGGATTTTTTGTTGTAGAGATTTTGGACTAACCCTAATATTTTTATTTTTTGGAGACGATTTTCCAGTGCGATTTTCTCAAGGCGTGTCGGCTTAATGATTTCTCAGAGGTATTTAAAGCATGGAATAGTGTTCAGCTTACCGTATTTTATTTTCAGGCTCGCGTTTTGTTTTTGAACATGACAATGCGGGTTTCTTGAATGAGGTTTGTAGCCTTGCTCCTCCTCCTCCTCCTCCTCCTCCTCCTCCTCCTCATCATCATCATCATCATCATCATCATCATCATCATCATCAACAACAACTTTATTAGTAAAGACTCAAACCATTTTAGTACTGTCTTACTTAAATTGTTTCTTAGGCTACTAGGATATAAAAAATGTTTGTGTGAAACGCTGGTTCGATATGACAGGTCCTGATGGCCCTCATCAGATCAGGTTAAATAAACGAACAAGTTTCAACGTGGAGCTAAGAATTTTTCTGCTATGTTATACTAGATATTTATAATGTCGGTAGCGACTGAAGACTGACAGAATCGGTTATTTGACAACTACTGTAGTATAGAGTTAAGTATCGATGAGTGAATGAATGGAAGGTACAAGATGACTTAAATTTGAAATTGGTGTGATGAATGGCAGCTATTTCTAAAGGTAAAATAATGCTGCATAAATCGAATGAGTAGGAAAAATAAACCCAAAATTTTCGGATACGCCATTAGTAGTGTCCTGCTTGACACTCAAGTCGGTTAAATGTCTGGGCGTAAATATGGTAAGAGGTACGAAATGGAACGAGCATGTGAGGCCTGTGGTAGGGAAGGCGAATGAACGACGTTGGTTTACTGGGAGAATTTAAGGAAAGACGGGTTCACCGGTAATGGAAACCGCATATACGACGCTGGTGTGATCTATTCTTGAATAGTGTTAGTGTGTTTGGGATCCGTACCAGGTCGGATTACAGGAAGACATCGAAGCAGTTCAGAGGTGGGCTGCTAAATTTGTTACCAGCAGATTAGAACAAACGCAGATTATTATAAATATTATTATTATTATTATTATTATTATTGATGCCTCTGGAACTCTAATGGGATCTCTGGAGAAAACGAAATGTTCTTTTCGAGGAACACTATTAAAAAAAAAAATTTAGAGAACTCGCAATTGAAGCTGACTGCAGAACGATTCTACTGCCGCCAACATACGTTTCCTTAGGGCTTGTAGTGAAGCATGTAGACAGTTGTTTTTCCGTCGTGTTTGCGAGTGGAATAGTGAAGGAAATGGGAAGCGATGGTACAGTGCACCCTCCGCTAGGCGACGCACAGTGGCTTGCGGAGTATCGAAGTAGACTCAAACTAAGTCTTAGCATTTCGCTTGTGAACAGTGTTCCGATTTATTCAGTCTTTTCGGCTCTTTAAGGTTCCTTAATGTAACGAAATTGAAGATTTACCCCTTTGTAGAGACATAAAATCGGATTTTCTCGGGGCGATTAACAGTGAGCTTCCGGGTGCCCTGCCGAGTTGTCGTTTCAGTTTTATCCACAATATTTCGACGACCGACCAGCCGTCTTCAGGAGTTACGCTGTAATGCTGCTTGGACTTCACTCGGCTCCAACTTGGTTGGTGTACATCATACCGCTAAGTCGTTAACCACGCAGCGCAGCGTAAACATGTCAGGCATGTAGTCTGAAAGGCATCCAGCACCCTTATGTCTACTTTCACTGCTTTCTCGTCGTATACTGTTCAGCTAACTATAAAAAAATCGAAACTGTGACATAATAAGCACGCGCAAACGGACGTTCTAGCAAGTGGAAAGTCAGCGCGTAGTACACGTTGCTGCTGCAGTCTGTATGTTGTTGGTTGTGGTTCAGCATTCGCAGCGAGCTCTACCAGCAAAATCTGGCGGGCGCTGGGAGAACAGACTTCAACTTAGCGCTGTTTGCCTCCTCCCGCAAAACGAGGGGGGTCTTGGCAGCGAATACACATTACAGCGCAACTCCCAGCTTATGAAGACAATGGCTGGTCGGTCGTACAAATATTGTGCATAAAATGGAAACAACAACTTGGCAGGATACCCAAATGCATGGTGTTAACGTTTCTGTAACTCTGCAATGAAGTGCAAAACAGTAAACTCTTCAAATCATGGATAGCCTGGCCTGTTTCTTGCACGTAACTCCTTCATAGAAATTCATTGCTGCAGTGGTCGTGGGCAGTTCACATTGCCGAGATGCATTTCATCGTGTTCCATGATACAAGAAGATAATTTCCTAAGTTCAGCGAACGCTCAATAAATACTGAGCCAACTGTTCCGATTAACTTTCGGGAAACTAAATACATCGCTGCCATTTACGTTTATTCACGTGAATAACTGTGATGATCCCAATGCTATCGCCTGAAACGGTACATTTAAGTGCATAATAATTTCCATTTTTCTTTTTTGTTTCTCTAAATGATCATTATTGACGCAGTCGCGTTGACTCTACAGTGCGTGATTCAAGGCATAATGTTAAAGCCTGAAATGCTTGGTTTGCGTTTTTACGCTGAGGTGACGAAAGTCATGGGTACCTTTTAATATCGCATCGGACATCCTTTTGCCCGAAGTAGTGCAGAAACTCGACTAGGCACGGACTCAGCAATTCGTTGGAAGTCCTGTGGAGAAATCTGAGCCATGCTGCCTCTATAAGTTTCCATGAATGGGAAAGTGTTGCCGATTCAGGATTTGCGCACGAACTGACCTATCGATAATGTTTGATAAATGTTCGACGGGATTCATGTCGGGCGATCTGTGTGGCCGAATTATTCGCTCGAACTATCCAGAATGTTCGTCAATCCAGTAGGGAACAGTTTTTGCCCGGTGACATGGCGCATCGTTGTGCATGAACATGAAGTTCATGAATAGGTTTTAATGGTCTCTAAGTAGCCGAACAATTTCTAGCCAATGATGGGTTCAGTTGCAGCAGAGGACCCAGTCCGTTCCATGTAAGTACACCTGAGACCATTATGGAGCCACTACCAGCTTGGAGTCCATGGCATCGTGGAGTTTGCACCACACTCTAACCCTACCATCAGCTCTTACCAACTGAAACCGGGACTCATCTGATCAGACCACGGATTTCCAGTCGTTTAGGGTCCAACACACATGGCCTCGAACCTAGGAGAGGCGCTCCAGGTGACGTCGTGCTGTTAGCAAAAGCACTCGCGTCGATCGTCTGCTGCCATAGCTCATTAACGCCAGATTCCACAGCATTGTCCTAACGGATACATTCGTCATACGTCCCAGATTGATTTCTGCGGTTCTTTCACGCAGTGTTGCTTGTCTGTCGGCACTGACAACTCGACGCAAACGCCGTTGCTCTCGGACGTTAAGTGAGGTCATTGGCCACTGCGTTGTCTGTGGTGAGAGGTAATGCCTCAGATGTGGTATTCTCGGAACTCGCTCGTCACTGTGGACCTAGGAATATTGAATTCCTTAATTTCCGAAGGGATGTCCGATGGGCTAGCTCCAACTACCATTCTGCGTTCAAAGTCTCTTCATTCCCTTTGTGCGGCCGCAATGACAAGCGCAGTCTTCCATGCACGTGCAGGTGGGTGCCCTCTTTCCAGCAGTATTTCATGTTACAGCACCTACGTAGAGTTTAATTTGTGCTTAGGTGTTAAACCGCGGTGACTGAAGTGTCGGCGCCGCGAGTGGGATGGCATGTAGCGCAGCGCGGGGCACCACCCACGGAGGCGGGCAGCCGCCCTCTGTTCGCTCCCCTCCCGCCTCCCTGAAAGGTCAGCGGTTATTGAGAGGTCAGCCTAACGTAATCCCACGGCCGAGGTCAGCCGCGCTCCTGCGCAAACCTCGCGCGCCGCGCGCACGGTTCATTACGTTACCGCTTCAAACACCGGCCAAGGCCCCGCTCGTTCTGCGGGAGGGGCAAACAGCGCGTAATTAAAAGCTGTGCACCCAAAGCCCTCCAGATTTTGGTGCTAGAGCTCGCTGCGAGTACTGAACCATAACCAACAACACACAGACTGCAGCGGCAACCGTGTACTACGCGATGACTTTCCGCTTGCTAGAACGCTAGTTTGTACGTGCTTATTGTCACACTTTCAAAATTTCTGACTGGAATATTCTTTCAAATTCTAAAGGTGGCAGGGGTAAAATACAGGGAGCGAATGGCTATTTACAATTTGTACAGAAACCAGATGGCAGTTATGAGTCGAGGGGCATGAAAGGGAAGCAGTGGTTGGAAAGGGAGTGAGAAAGGGTTTTAGCCTATCCACGGTGCTATTCAATCAGTATATTGAGCAAGCAGTAAAGGAAACAAAAGAAAAATTCGGTTTAGGTATTAAAATCCATGGAGAAGAAATAAAAACTGAGGTTCGCCGATGACATTGTAACTGTCAGACAGAGCAAAGGACTGGCAAGAGCAATTGAACGGAATGGACAGTATCTTGAAAGGAGGATATAAGATGAACATCAACAAAAGCGAAACTAGGATAATGGAATGTAGTCAAATTAAATCGGATGATGCTGAGGGATTTAGATTAGGAAATGAGACACTTAAAGTAGTAAATGAGTTTTGCTATTTGGGGAGCAAAAAACTGATGATGGTCGAAGTAGAGAGGATATAAAATGTAGACTGGCAACGGCAAGGAAAGCGTTTCTGAAGGGGAGAAATTTGTTAACATCGAGTATAGATTTGTCAGGAAGTCGTTTCTGAAAGTATTCGTATATAGTGTAGCCATGTATGGAAGTGAAACATGGACGATAAATAGTTTGTACAAGAAGAGAATAGAAGCTTTCGAAATGTGGTGCTACAGAAGAATGCTGAAGATTAGATGGGTAGATCACATAACTAATAAGGAGGTATTGAATAGAATTGGGGAAGAGTTTGTGGCACAACTTGACAAGAAGGGACCGGTTGGTTGGTAGGACATGTTCTGAGGCATCAAGGGATCACAAATTTAGCATTGGAGGGCAGCGTGGAGGGTAAAAATCGTAGAGGGAGACCAAGAGATGAATACACTAAGCAGATTCAGAAGGATGTAGGTTGCAGTAAGTACTGGGAGATGAAGAAGCTTGCACAGGATAGAGTAGCATGGAGAGCTGCATCAAACCAGTCTCAGGACTGAAGACCACAATAACAATAATTTCAAAATATTTGCAGGTAGCTCAACTGTTTACAAAGAGAAAGCAGTGAAAGTAGAAATAAGGATGTTGTATGCCATTTTGATGACATGCCTGCACGTATACACTGTGTGCCTCATGACTTTGCGGTATGAGGTACGCCAGTCAAGTTCGCAGCTCAAGGGATGTCTAGTCATGGATGAACGAAGTGACTTGCCAGGTCTTGGAGAAAGAATTCATTGCCAGCCCACGGACAACTTAGGGGTATGACGGGTGTGATAGTGACATTAAAAGGACTTGATCTGTTTTCTTATCTTTCCTTTGTGCTGAGGTTTCAGTCGTGCGAACTAATGGCGACCATCTTAATTGCTACGGTCACAAATCTAATCTCTTAAGAGTTCGTAAATTATGAATGTCGAGAAGTAGACGACGGTGGGGGGGGGGAGGGAGGGGGAGGGGGGATGGTGGGAGGGGGAGGGGGGGACGTACTCGACATTTAAAAAGAAGGACCTGACCTCCTGGTTGCAAGTGTACGCAAATGGGTGTAAGAGTGTGAAAAGACTCAAGTGCTTACCCAGCTCTCATATTCCACATATTGCCCATTTGCGTGGCCACCCAGATAGGATGAAAGCCTCCTCCAAATTTCTCCCAAACACGGTCAAGCAGCTGCCGGGAGCACTGCAGACGGCGCGCCTCCAGAGACCCGTGCAGAGCTATCAGCGGCTTAGTCACTCCCAGCTTGTCGATGTGCTCCGTGCACCACAAAGCGGCAGTTCATACCACCAATGGTCATAGAAATGTGGCTGGAAGGCGGATTTGCTGTTGACGTACAACTCCTGGAAAATAAAATTAAGCGTACTTTCTAGAAAACGAGTTGAAATTAGATCTCTGTTCAGCTCTCAAGTATAGCACCTTATACCCTTAGCATAAACATAAAATGTAAATGAGGGTAAATCAAGCCCCAGTTAGCAGACTTCACAAAAACAAAACTACTATACACAATTAAAAATTAAATATTTCCAGCCTTCATCTTCATCTTTATCTTTACAAAAAAGTCTGAGAAAATATGGGACATACATGTGAAAAATTACCACCACAGCTGTATCTTCAGAATATCTTCATCCTGTCACACGACTACTTTCGGCGGCACATTACCACCATCCTCAGGCCCTGTTTATCAGAGAACAACACAATCCCAGTATTTGAAAAGAAAGCAAGATGTAAATATTCTCACGGAAAACATATTCCTTACCAAAGCTGAATGAATATGTAGAATTATCGATGTCACCACGTATTCATCCAGTTCCACAGCCAACCTTGCTCCATCCGAACAATCATATATGAAGTAAAAAAAGATGCTGCTAATTTCAGAGCAGAAATGGACGTTTGGAGTCGAGCACTATCGACGAGTACCGAGTGTTCCTTCAGCAAGTTGACAATCGATTCGTCCCATCCTTCATCGCCAAAGAAAGTAATCCACCCTACTAATACCGTGTAGTGCCCCCGCGAGCTCGCAGAAGTGCCGCAACACGACGTGGCATGGACTCGACTAATGTCTGAAGTAGTGCTGGAGGGAACCGACATCGTGAATCCTGCAGAATTGTCCATACATTCGTAAGAGTAAGACGGGATGGAAATCTCTTCTGAACAGCACGCTGCAAGGCATCCCAGATACGCTCAATAATGTTAAAGTCAGGGGAGTTTGGTGGCCAGCGTAAGTCTTTAAACTCAACAGTGTTCCTGGCGTCACTCTGTAGCAATTCTGCACTTGCGGGGTGTTGGATTGACGTGTTGGAACTGCCCACTTCCTTCGGAATATACCATGGGTATGAATGGATGCAGGTGATCAGACAGGATGCTTACGTCCGTGTCACCTATCAGTCATATCTAGATGCCAGGAGTCCCATATCACTAAAACTGCACAAACACACGCCACACCATTACAGAGCCTCCACCAGCTTCAACAGTTCTCTACTGACATGCACAGTCCATGGATGCATGAGGTTGTCTCCATAACCGAATACATCCATCCGCTCGATACAATTTGAAACCATCGTCCGACCAGGCAATCTGTTTCTAATAGACAGTCTAATGTTGGTGTTGACGGGCCCTGGCGAGGCGTAAAGCTCAGTGTCGTGCAGTCATCAACGCCACACGAGTGGGCCTTCGCGTCCGAAAGCCCATATCGGAGATATTTTGTTGAATGGTTCGCTTGCTGACAGTTGTTGATAGCCCAGCGTTGAAATCTGTAGCTATTTGCGGAGAGGTCCCTTTTCTGTCGTGCTGAACGATTCTCTTCAGCCGTCTTTGGTCCCGTTCTTGCAGGATCTTTTTCCGGTAGCAATGGCTCGGAGATTTGATTTTTTTTACCGGATTCTTGATATTCATGGTACACTCATGAAACGGTCGTACGGAAAAATCCCCACATCGTCGCTACCTTGGAGATGCTGTGTTCCATCGCTCGTGCGCCGATTATAACACCACGTTCAAACTGGCTTAGATCTTGATAACCTGCCACTGCAGCAGCAGTAACCGATCTAACAACTGCGCCAGACACTTGTTGTCGAACGTAGCCCTTGCCGACCGCTTCTGTCTGTTTTAAAATCTTTGTATCTGAATACGCACGCCTGTATCAGTTTCTTTGGTGCTTCAGTTAGTTACGATGACTTCTGTCGATTAATGATGAACATGAGAAAAATAATAATATTCAGAAACGTGATATTCACTTTATTTAAGATGACTTGAAAACATTGCACCTGTTGTAATCTACACCCGTGAGGAAGAAAACTGCAGTCGGTCACACTATTTTCCATTAGTAATTTATTTCTACGTAATTAGTTTGGCGGTTAGGCTCATCATCAGACTGGCTCATGTTCAGCATGTCACGGTTCAATGAAGCAGATATGTACGTTTTAATACGCAACGTTAAATTCTCATTCCTAAGGTAAAATGTGATATTTGTGCGAGAAATCCCCTGCCTTCTAATGATGGGACTATGTCCGAAACTAGTTAGTGAAACGTATTAGGTATTTCAGAAATAATGTGTTTGGTAGCAGTTTTCTTCCCTTACTGATTTTGTGATTGTCTTCGCAGTGTCTCAACAAGAGAATTGCTCCTGCAACAGATGTAGGACTTACATGTAACTCCTCCCTGAGTTCAGAAGCGTGTAACAGCAGCTAGTCGATGAAATGTCCTAGTACTGCACTAACAGCCGTTACGTCGATATTGCTATTTTAGGCAACCAGTTTAGACGTTACGACAAGGCACCAATACTCGTATCCGGTTCGCCAGATATCCGAACCTCATGAGCACGTGGGCTCTCCACGCACGGGACAGCAACAGCTTCCGCCATATGTGTGGGAAGAGCGCACGTGCTCATGAAATTCGGATATCTACGGAATCAGGTACGAGTATTGATGCCTTGTCCTCCATGTGCACGAGTGATACTTTGTCACTCGTGTGACATGCCTGAAGATTACGTGACTGGAACGTCGAAACTGATGTCCTAATAAAACAATATAGCCTGTCGTTATAGTATTTTACGTTTGATATACGACTTGTTGAAAGGACTAGCAGCATCCCGATTGATTATTAAATATGACGTACTTTCCACCAGTGCATCTGACAATCAGTATCGGACCGGGATCCGAATCGCGCTTATTGCGAGCAATCTTGTAGAACAACTAGCCAATCCTAGCACTTCCCCAGGACCGACGCAGTCTCCTAGTGTCACAGTTCGTATTTACCTCCTATTATTTCCGAAGTTTGTATTGGAAGAGTACAATTAAACGAAAGGAAATGGCGGAGATGGGCCAAACTGTACAATACGAATAAACACTGGGTTGTTCAAAACCATGCAGACACTGGATGGGCAACTAAAGGAAATATTTTACTACTTGATATGAGGCTTTCCCGGTGTATATGCTGCTTCAACGGTTCTCGAGTATAATGTCAGACCCGAGCGTCGAAACTCCACGTTACGTTGGCCAAACACCTTTCCGCCATCATGAGGTGCTGCTGATGGAAGGAAGTGTGCTCCTGACTCACGATGTTCATACGCGCTAGTCCAGAGTTCTAGCCTCATCGGCCCCGCACCGTGCTTTATTCCGTTTCAATGCGGAAAAACTTGTATTGGGCAAAGGATCCGCACAACTTAAGACTGATGTATAGAACGTGAGCGCCACATCCGCTTATTGCAGCCCAACAAATCTACAATAGCAAAATACTGCACTGAATTTGGAGTCAAAATGTTTTACAAACAAGCGAAACTCTCGACTTGCACCGATAGATTCTGGGGCCGCATTCTCAAAGAATGAATTCAAATTCACGTGACACAATTTAATCAGCAAGGATACGATTCCAACAGAGCAACACATAAGAATCAATTGTGAGCTCCATCAAAGCAAAACGTGGCACGCGGACGTAAGAGACGACAGCGGCTGCGGGTGGAAAGGAACAAGACTCTCCCGTCCACTGTCGCAGCTGCATACACCCCCACCGCCGAGCTTCCTGCCGAGTCAACGGGGCCTGAACTCTGAAGCGGCAGGAATAAACACCGCGAGACCGCAGCAGAGACTCACTCCCATCAGCACTTGATGGTGGTGGTGCAAATGTCCGCCGAAGTATCGTGGACTTAAAACGATTGGATCCGGCAGTACACGTGGAAACCATGGCAGCAAATTCTTAATTGCTTCGTCATGGAAGGAATCGTTTCGGCATATAACCACAATGAAAAAATGAATCCCTAACCTAGACTAAAAGTATGAAGCCAGAACCCTGATTACAGTGTATCCTATATCTGAAACACGTCGTCAGCCAGGAAGCTGCAGGGTCAAGTGGCGCGTGTTGTCTTCCTCGGACGTGTGATGCAGAAAGCAAATGTGTCAAAAACAAGTCACTTTCAAAAATGTCTGTGGGTGGTACCTTACCCTAGCCGTGGTAGGAAGAAAGTAATTTTTCTAATAAATTGAAACAGCGTGCCGGTACCTGCATTGTGAGTTGTTGGGAGCAACTCTATGCCACTTGATAAATAGTTAAAAGAAGTCTGGCAGTGTGATAGTTTCATATCAGCTTTAAACGTTCTTTTTTTTATTACGTAGCATTCAAACATTTAGTCATAAAAACTTTTTTAAATGCCTGCCCCACTTCACCTTCGCAGTAAGAAAGGAGCCAAGGACTACAGAGTGCAACCAATATTCCTTCATTTTATGGCCCTCATTAAACTTTTAACGGGAAATAGATAAAAAGTCGCCATTTTGTTATCTTTCTTAGTTGCAGAGCTACAAAACTGAGTTAAAGATATTTGTTGTGGAGAAGACCGGAGCTGAGGGTAATTTTTAATTAAAAACTTGAAAAGCTTACTGATGAAACTCACGGCGGTAAGCCGCGCGAAGTGAGACTACAAAACTCGGAAGTCTCGGCACGTTAAAAGCTATTGACAGCCGCAGTTTCGGTCGTAAGGAGGCAAACTTTTGGTATACGCCAAAAGCTAGTTGTTCGGAGACATTTCCTAACATATCAGTGCGCGCAGAATTTCAATGCATTAGTGTATTACATACAAACATTTCATCGTAATTTCCACCAGTCTGCGTTCAATAGAATTCATCTCGTCCTAGACATCCCACAAACGAGGTGGCGTACTGTTAGTCGTTGGACTCGTATTCAGGGGGAGGGAGGGGGAGTGTAGTGGTTCAAATCCCGGCCAGCCACACACGTTTGTTTCTGTCGTAATTTCCTCATACCGCTTAAGGCAAATGCCAGGATAGCTCATTTTAAAGGGCACGGCCGATTTCCTTCCACATCCTTCCCCAATCAGAGCTTGCGCTCCGCCTCTAATCATCTGGTTGTCAATTGGACGTTAAATGTTAATCTTCTTCCCTTAAAAACATGTGGCAAATCAGGCACAACGCTGAGTGTGGTAAACTTTTTAGTAGTTACTGGATCAGACGCAATCACAATTTTCTTGATCGCGTCCCTTCCTTCAAGAAGCCGCATCTCTGCTTACGACGTAAAAAATCAAAATACACCTATTAGTCGTTACTTCAGCTTGGATTCATCAATTGAATGGTCTGTTTTTTCTGATCTTCTGAGCGACTGAATATGGACTCCTAAGACCTTCATTAGCTGTGAGAGATTAACAGCCTCTTTCCTGCAGAAGGCAAATTCCATTATCCAGGTGGGGCGTTTAGCTTGGAGTTTGTACCCTGCAAGGAAAGATTTTTCTACGTGTCTAACACCTGTGTCACGCTTGTCACTGGTTCATACCATCGTCACAGACATAAATGCAAAAGTATTATTTCATGGGGCCCACATTTCTTGCAGTACGTAATACTGGAAAGCTACGTCTGCATATTAGGCAGTTACTGTTACTTCGACATTACTCTGTTACATTCGCTAGTATGCTTCAACTATTATAAGAATTATCATATTTATCATAATCGTCTTTTCAATTATCATTACTATCAGCCCCCAGCAATCCACTGCAGGGCATGAGGCACCACTGGCCCTCTCTCTGCACTACTGCCTCCAGTTCTACGCACCCAAGTCTCCCATGCTGGTTTTCTGATGTCATCAAGCCACCCTCGATTAGGTCGCCATCTGTTTTCCCTCATCACTCGAAATCTAGCGAAGAAATTTCTTGATCCTTCTATCACGCTCTCATCTAGCGGCTTAAAGTCTTAAGTCTTCCACTCTATTTGGTGCTTCCCTTATATCTCGTAGTAATTCCCAACATGTATCACCATTTCACGTTAAGCAGCACTCACGTTTTCTGTGGATTTCGCATGTATCTGTACCTAAAATCAAAACTGATAGCAAACACTCTTCTCAGGAACAGTGAGAGCTTAGTTTTAAAAACACTATGCGATTGAGTATCTAGAATTAGCTATTTTTCTGTTTTCTTCTATTATCCATCTAGTTGTTACCTAACCCCTACGCACGGAAACTCATCAACTTCTTTTAATACTAAAGCGCTAACTATAAACATTTCGTGACGTGGTGATAGTTCACTATATTAGGCTTCTATAACTGATTTTCAAATTTGACTTTTAATTTGTTCAAATCTTTGTTGACGTTTCTACAGAAAAAATGGTTCAAATGGCTCTGAGCACTATGGGACTTAACTACTGTGGTCATCAGTCCCATAGAACTTAGAACTACTTAAACCTAACTAACCTAAGGACAGCACACACATCCATGCCCGAGGCAGGATTCGAACCTGCGACCGTAGCAGTCGCTCGGTTCCGGACTGCGCGCCTAGAACCGCTAGACCACCGCGGCCGGCGTTTCTACAGAGAAGTCAGGTGTCATCAGCCTGACTTTCCTCTGTTCTAGATTTTTCCCTGTGCTGACTAAGTTCAATGCAAGCTGTAGCATTATAGACTATCCAGTCACATTAACGTGACCACCGGCCAAAGGCCTGAATAACAACCACCTTTTGCCGTGCGGACGTGCAGAAATAGTGTCAATGAGGTTCCGGAAGGTAGCGACAAGTTTGTGAAGCCATGCCGACCCAGTGCCGTAGCCACCTAGGGTAGATTCCTCGCTCAGGATCCACGGTGCGGACATCCCGATGGAGGTGGTCCCACTGATTCTCGATTGGGTTTAACTCTGGGAGTTCGCCGGGACGGGGAGTACGATAAACTCATCCTGGTGTTCTTCGAACCACAACATACACCGTGAGGTGTGTGACACGTTGTTGTCCTGCTGGTAGATGCCACAGTGCCAAATTACCTGCATGGCTGGATGTGGTTCGCAGGGATAGATGCGTAAATGCGTTGATCCACCATGCCTTCCAGAATGACTAGATAACCCAGCGAATGCCACGAAAACATTCCACAGACTATAGCGCTCCTTCCTCTGGCCTTGATTCTTCAGACGATTGATTGCAGTGCTGTACACGCCAAAGGCCATCTGTCCGATGGACGATAAAACGTGATTGAGCTGAAAAGTCCACCTTTCAACACTCGGTGGAAGTCAGTTTGCGGTATTGGCGAGTAAATTCCAGCCTACGTTGCCAGTGAACCGCAGTCAGCGTAGGTGCCTGGACCATGCGCCTCCTGCAGAGGCTCATAAGCAGCAACGTTTGCTGAATCGTCGTTAAGACACTGTTGGCAGCCCCTTGGTTCATTTGGGTTGTCAGTTATTCGACAGCTGCACGTCTATCCGTCCTTACACATCTTCGTGGCCATCGTTCACCCGTATTGTGGCCTGTGGTGCACCGTAGTTGCCTCAACAGTTTCTGGATAGCGACATTTTGCCATGCACGGTGTACTTTAACCACGACGATACGTGAACAGTAGCCGTTTCGGAAATTCTTCTACCTTCGGCCGAAAGTCAATGATAATGCCCTTTCGGACGTCAGAAAAATCGCTCCATTTCCGCATACAACGACTGCACTGTTTCCCACCTCCTCCGAACATGCTTTCTATACTCTCCACTGTTAGTGCTGTAACTTGGCGCCTGTGAGCGGTTGTTGCATGTTGGCGTCGAACATACGCGGAGGTCACAATGTGACTGGACCGTGTATATTCTTCAGTTTATACGCATTTGTTAGTAGCTTGCATTTCTAGAGCTCTTAGTAAATATTTTATTCAAATTAAGTTAAAAATCTTTGCCAAAAATCTGGGAATCACAGACAAAGCAGTCATTCATGCTCCTTGCTGCGTTCTGTAATATGGTTCAGGGCATACAGATGATTCACTGCTTCCCAGATCGTGGCTGATGACGGCGCGAATGACGCATAACGCCTCGGTTCAGAGGTCATCCTCGCTTCCCGCACGAGGGTGGCTGCTTTGGTGAAGATAGCCATCCAGACAGCCTCGCTCGCGAGTTGAAACCAGAGCTAGCGTTTTGCAGTGTGGTTTTTAGACGACCTTTCAATGTATAGCATTGGAAATTGTATTTTACGTTGTCAAGTTTGACCTCTGTTTTGAAAAACTAGGAAATGTCTACCAAAAGCCGAAACACGTGTTTCTTTAATTTCAGTGTAGAACCTTATTTCAAAACTTGATCAAAATAGGTGTCCCACGTGTGTCATCCTCCCCTTGAGAGCTGACACGGACGATACCAACAATCGTGCATTCGGTGAACCACTCGCGACTCGAAGAGGGAAGCACGTGACCACTGTCACCATGACGTATAAATAACCCTGTGTCACAAACCTTAAGGTGGCTTGTGGAGTGCAGATGGTGATGTGGATCCACTTCTAAAGACAGCACATTCAGTTCTTAGATTCGTTTAATGTTCTGGCCTATTAAGGGATCCGATCTTCGGGGTGTTTTGTATAAGTGGAGTAATTAGAAACACGTAAGGGTAATTTCTCACACAGAATGCTCATCGTCAAGGCTAATATTGCTTACGTGCGAATTACTAAATGAATGAGGCGGACTTTTTCATCGTGAAAAGTTCAATCTGTGAATGACTACTAATGTTACATGTTGACCTGGCTGCAGCAAGTCTTCCAAACCAGCCTCGAATATGCCCCGTAGATACATGGAGCTCCCAGATTCGAACTTACCTACCAGCCACTTGTGAAGTTAAACTGGATGTTCCTAGATGAGCGAAGATAATTTTTCCACTTCCTACAACAATATTGAAAACACAAATCGTGCAAATTCCTAGCCAGTTACACCCTCTTCGGGTGGTGCATGAGCATAACACAAGTTACAACGCTAAATTTTTTTCCAAATACCACTGGGTAATGAAAACAGAAGTATTATTGCACCTTTCCTATCGGTATCTTTGTCGCTAAAGCAAACTATGGTTCTTTGATAAACCTGTTCCTGTGAGTATACATAAGGGTTCTCAGTGTTTGACAAACGAATTACTCTACCCGTTTTTGAAGTTTTCTTATTGGTGTATTTTTGCCATCGTGTCATCTTCTAACATCTCCACATGTCGCCGGTCAGTGGATGAGCACAAAATCAGAAGACACATGCTAACGCGAGAAGTAGTCACTCATTAAATGTGAGTGTAGGTGCTCGACGAACAGTTTACTGTAGTGTACCAAATAACAAAAAACAATGTAGCAGAACACAGGCGTGAAAAAATCTGTATAAGTAACTACTGTGAATGCTTCAAAAATAAAAAGCGGAACACGTATAGTAAACACTTAACTGGCTTTCATTTAATTGCAAAAAAGTACCCATGGAAAAATGAACCGAAAGTTTTCAATCAAGGTGTACCTACCAAATAATTTTGCAGATAGCAACTTAACGAGAGATGTAAGTTCGATCGTTGTTGTGGTTATTTGTCCGAAGACTGAATGCAGATCTGTCAGTCACTCCATGCAGCTCTAATAGCCCATTTCACTTGCGTATGTACTTTATTAGTAATACCGTCTATAAATCTGGTGCATGAACCAGTAAAATCACAATACATACAAAAACCAGTTCCCAATAATGAACTAAAAACGTTTACAAAATATTTTACAGATGCCATCCAAACAAATATGTCCTTGTGCAAAGAACATATAACCCATGTGGTAGTGCTACACATTGCAGTCTTATACACCTCAGAATAATTATTACAAACTACATTCAGCAGAACAATAAATAAGATCCAACTGGTATATCAAGTCACTTGCTGTAATTGACAGAATTGCAGTGTCATCGGCATGATTATTTACATCTTAAAATATCAACTCTGAAACTTCAGTACATATAACGCTTTGCCGTCTCTATACTGAAATGAATTTTTGGGAAGGATACTACTGTGTGATGAGTGATATTCTGACGATACCGTAAAAATTAAAACTTCTTGTTTTTCAATAGTAAATAACAGTACTTCCGAAAGTTTCGAACATATCTCTCTCTCTCTCTCTCTGTGTGTGTGTGTGTGTGTGTGTGTGTGTGTGTGTGTGTGTGTGTGTGTGTGTGTGTGTGTGTCAGACTTCTAGTCACTGGCGTGGACGTATAACGAGTGCTGAGGTCAGGGCAGTAGCGTGTCGGCGATGCTGGGGAACGTTTAGTAAGGAGCGTGTGTACCTAAACAGCTTAATAACTGAGTAGCAGGTAGCAGGAAGGGAGGGAAGATGGAGCGCGAGGAGGAGGAGTTAATGGGGAGAAGAGGGTGCGTGCATCGCCAGGATGGAATGCGGCGAGGCCGGACCGCCAGCTGGAGCCAGGGACAGGCGCCCGATGGGTCAAGTCCGCGCCGCGCTGCCACAATGGGGCCATTGACGTGGGGCGCACGATATTGCTATAGTCTTTTCAGGGCGTGTCCCGGATCACGTCTATCAACATTTCTGTGACTTACGTGACTGACACAGCACTAGTAGTGTTAGGAACATGCCTCGACTTACTACATATTTCTACGTATACGTGATTACTCTATTCACAATAAAAGCGGCTGGCAGAGGGTTCAATGAAGCACCTTCAAGCTGTCTCTCTACCGTTCCACTCTCGAACGGCGCGCGGGAAAAACGAACACTTAAATTTTTCTGTGCGAGCCCTGATTTCTCTTATTTTATCGTGATTAGTGATGATCATTTCACCCTATGTAATCGGGTGTCAACAGAATTTTTTCGCAGTCTGAGGCGAAAACTGGTGATTGAAATTTCATGAGAAGATCCCGCTGCAACGAAAAACGCCTTGGTTTCGAGTATTGCCACTCCAGTTCACGTATCATATCTGTGGCACTATCTCCTTTAATTCGCGATAATACAAAACGAGCTGCCCTTCTTTGTACTTTTTCGATGTCATCCATCAGTCCCACCTGATTCGGATCCCGCACCACACAGCAATACTCAAGAACAGGGAGGACAAGTGTGGTGTAAGCAGTCTCTTTAGTAGACCTGTCCCACGTTCTAAGTGTTCTGCCAATGAATCGCAGCCTTTGGTATGCTCTACCCGCAGCATTGTCTATGCGATCGTTCCAATTTAGGTCATTAGTAATTGTAATCCCTAAGTATTTAGTTGAATTTACAGCCTTCAGATTTGTGTGACTTATCGCGCAATCGAAATTGAGCGGATTTCTTTTAGTACTCAAGTGAATAACTTCACTTTCCTTTATTCAGGTTCAATTGCCAATTTTCGCACAATAAAGATATCTAAATCATTTTTCAATTCGTTTTGGTCTTCTGATGACGTTGCAAGACGGTAAATGATAGCATCATTTGTAAGCCATGTAACAGGGCTATTCAACTGTCTCTTATGTCGTTAATATAGATCAGGAACAACTTCCCTGGGGAACGCCGAATATTACTTCTGTTTTACTCGATCACTACTTCGAACTGTGACCCTTTCTGACAAGAAATCACGAATCCAGACGCACAACTGAGGCGATATTCCGTAGGCATGCAGTTTGGTCAGAAGGCGCTTGTGAGAAACGGTGTCTAAAGCCTTCTGGAAATATAAAAATATGGAATCAATTTGTCATCCCCTGTCGATAGCACTCATAACTTAATGAGTATAAAGAGCTCCGAAGTCAAACAATAACTAAAATTCCGATCGCTCAACAGGGCACAAGTGAAGACGGCAAATGATTTGGTGACAGAGATGAAGTCTGGTACTGGAGGACGTTTCTTAGTCTCGACACTACTGTGAGAAAGTGGTGTTCATAAATAGTTAAATTACTAATTTCAAACAGGATGAATACCTATTTTGCAACATAGCTGCCAATTCGACTCTTCCTGGTTTTAAATTTTAAAAGTAGCCTCCGCCATTACTGATAGCCCTAGTCGTTCTGCAAAACACTAGCAAGAAGGAGAATGACGATACGACATCCATACAGCTTTCTTGCTACATCGACGTACGTGCATCATTCTATCGCGCAAAGGTTTTGATGTTGAAGACAATACATTCATAATTGCAGAACCACAATTTAGTGTGATCTGCAATGCATAAAAAGTATGTTACCCGACATGGTTTTTAAATTTGATCCAAATGATGTAATGAAGCAGCACAACACGGAAACATTTCTCGTTCATGATTTTAAAAGCAAATTATAATTTACTTAAAGTTTACATTGAGTCGCCAGTCTTCTGGCTGATTTGACGCGGCACGCCACTAACTCTTCTCCTGAACCACTATCACCATCTCAGAACTGCACTTGCACCCAAAGTCCTCCATTATTTCTCTTCCTCTATAGTGTTCACTCTCTACAGCTTCAGGTACCACTCAAGTTATCTGACGTCTAAATACACCTGCTATCGTTCTGTCCCTTCCTCTTTTCAGTGTCTTCCGTATCCTTCCGTATGTTCCTTTTTCCGCTGAGAACCGCTGAATCTTATCACTCCACTTGATTTTCGACGCCTTTCCGCAGAACCACGCCTCAAACGTATCGACTCTCCTCTTTCCGGTATTCCCACAGTCCATGTTTCACTACCATACAACTCCGTGCTTCTATGTTCTTAGAAATTTCTTTCTCAAAATAATGCCGACGTTTGATACTGTGGACTTCGTTTGGGCAGGAATTCCTTCTTTTGGTGTACAACTCTGCCTTTTGTGAAGTTCTTGCTTCATCAATCATGTATATTGTTTTCAAGGTGGCAGAATACTTTAACTTCGTCTACTTCGTACGTCCCAGTTTTGATAGATTTAACGCTAATCTCGTTTCTACTCCTCGTTACTTTCATCTATCTACGATTTATTCTTAGTCCCTATTCTGTACTTCTTACACTGTTCATTTCACTGAGCCGATTTTGTAATTCTCCATCACCTTCATTGAGGATAGTCATCAGCAAATCTTATCATTGATATCCTATTTCACTGAATTTCATTCCTGATTTTGAATCTTTTGTCTGCATCGTTGATTATGAGAAGTAAAAGTAGATGCGGAAGTCCATACCCTTGCCTTTCACCGTTTATAATTCCAGCACTTCGTTGTTGGTCTTCCGTTCCTGTTGTTTTCTCTCAGTTTTTGTTCATGTAGTACACTATTCGTCTTTCTCACTGAGTTACTCGTATTCTTCTCAGAATTTCGAGCACACGGTGCTCCATTTTACATTTTCGAAATCCTATGAGTGTCTTCATTTTTCTAAGTCCTGCTTCCTTCTTCAAGCCCAAACTCAGAACTGCCTTCCTTAGGTCTTTACCTTTCATAAGCCAAAACTGTCGCCATCTAACAGATCTTAAATTTTCTTAGCCGCTCTTCTGCGTATAATTGTTCTCAGCAACTTAGATACTTGAGCTGTTAAGATATTTGTGCGATAGTTCTTGCAACTAACACCGTTGTCTAGGTGATAAGAGGGTTAGAATTTTAATAATGCAACTATTTATTTACAGCTCGTACAAAATAGATACGTGTTTCAAAGTTTTACTGACCTCCAAAGTAGCCACCGCCATTGTGTATAACCTGTTGCCAGCGATGTGGACGTCGTGAGATACTCTTAGCAGTGCCAGTTGTGTTGACAGTTCGAGCAGCACGGTCTATGGCCTGATGAATTTGTAGCAGTTCTGAAGCAAATGCCGTGAAGTGCTTCCTTCAGTTTAGAAATAGAGTTGAACTCACGAGGGCTGAAGTCAGGGGAGTGCAGTAGGTGGTATAGCACTTAGCAGCCCCATCGGTCACACAAATCAGTAACAGCTTACACTGTACGTGCTTGAGCATTGTCCTGCAAAATGATGGTCAGGTCCTGAAAAAAGTGTCGTCACTTCTGTCTCTATGCTGTTCACTTTTGGAACACAACCTACGACCAGCTTAGAGACAAAAGTGATTACACTTTCTGCAGGACCTGACCATCATTTTGCAGGACAATGCTCAAGCACGTACAGTGCAAGTTGTTACTGGTTTGTTTAACTGATTGTGCTATACCACCTATTGCACTCCCCTGCGTTAAGCCCTAGTAAGTTCAACTGGATTCCTAAACTGAAGGAAACACTTCATGGCATTCGCTTCAGAACTGCTAAAAATTCTTTGGGCATTAGTCCGCGCCGCTCATACTGTCAACACAACTGGCACTGCTAAGAGTTCCACATCGCTGGCAACGGGTTACACACAATGTTCGTGACTACTTCGAAGGTTAGTAAAACTTTGAAACACGTATCTATTTTGTACGAGCTATAAATAAATAGTTGCCACTATCAAAGTTCCATCCCTCGCATTTTACCGAAAATCCGAACGTAGTTACATCGCAGAAACGTGGTGTATATTTTGTACTTTCTGAGCCGATGATTATTGTGAAAACCCCCAGAACTCCTGCAAACAGCCGCTCGCTGGACGTTGCGGCTTGGACGCTAGAAGTTGCTTCAGGAATGAGCAACTGGCCCCCCGAAGTTCCCGGAGAAGTTGTGGCAGCGAAGAAGATGGGGACTAGTTCGGTACGTGCAGGATGGGGGGGGGGGGGATGCGGGGGCAGTAGAGCAGCAGCGTGAGTAACTAGGGAGATGGAAGCGTTCCAGAAACGCAAGAAGCAGAGTTCGGACACGATGCCTGCTTTATGGCTCAAGTCAGGCCAGTGATCGTTGACTCCCAGGTAATTTTCGCCATTTTTGTGGCTAAACACTGCTTGACTCATAAATACGATTACGGAAGGTGTCGTCTCTGTATCCAGATGTATTAATGCATCTATTCTCGGACTGTTACACTGATTTCCATTTCCCGTAATTCTATTCAAACACTTGATGAGAATTCCTGAAAGGCTACACGTTCATCGGATCCGATTGGTCGATCCCCGTCGTATGACTTACCACCGAAATCTCAAGTCCCAGCAACAAACCAGTCGCGATCATAGCTAGGCGTCCACAGCTCCAACTGTAAAGCATTAAGTAGTATTACGGAGTGTTCAAGCACATGTTATTGTTTTCATATCCATGGATGCATCTCGTGAAGGAAAACTACTCAAATATCACTATATTTCCATGAATTTAGTGTTTGTTTGAATTTAGTGTTTGTTTGAATTTAGTGTTTGTTTGAATTTAGTGTTTGTTTGAATTTAGTGTTTGTTTGAATTTAGTGTTTGTTTGAATTTAGTGTTTGTTTGAATTTAGTGCCGACCACAGTGGTCTCGCGGTTCTAGGCACTCAGTCCGGAACCGTGCGACTGCTACGGTCGCAGGTTCGAATCCTGCCTCATGCATGGATGTGTGTGATGTCCTTAGGTTAGTTAGGTTTAAGTAGTTCTAAGTTATAGAGGACTGATGACCACAGATGTTAAGTCCCATAGTGCTCAGAGCCATTTTTTTTCTAGAAAATCAGTCAGTTACTGCAAGATATTATAATATCAGTTTTCCCTTATCTTTTGTGGATATCAGATGATGTTGCAGAACATTTTTAGAACACATCCTTACGAAGGAAACATCCGTTCCCATCTTTATACTCGTTCTCAGCATGCGTTAGTTCTTAATTCCTAACACCAGTCTCGTGGAGGGAACAATTTCTCCACAATTTGTTAGAAATATGGTTACTGCATTTTTATGTTTGATTTGCAGTCCTTTTCCATCATCCTGCACGCGAAATGGCGCCCATAAAGATCGTTCTGTTTCAACTCTCCGCGAATTACTACCAAGTACAAGTGATTTAAACACGGATGCGATTTGACACTTAGTAAAACTTGAACGATCTATGTGTGTTTTTAGATTATAATAACGAGTTAATCACTGTATTGTGTGGCAACATCTCTCGCCCTGATGCCAAATACATCTCATCGTGGTATGGATGCCACAACAAAGCCAAAGCCTTGGGAAACTTTCTGCTTTCTGGTTTGTCCTCTCTCTCTCTCTCTCTCTCTCTCTCTCTCTCTCTCTCTCTCTCTCTCACACACACACACACACACACACACACACACACACACACACACACACACACACATTCATAGTGCTGTATTCTCCGCGCTGCCTCCAATCCCACTGTGTGCGCGTGCTCGCGTGCTTGTGAAATGGGGTGCCAGATTGCAGTAGCATTTTCTGTGTACTTCTCGTCCCGGCAGGTAATACGTTTACATTGATAATTGTAAGCACGTGTTGCAGTTACCAGATGCCATTTTAACTCATCCTACTGCAGGTGATGCTCTAGTGTTTGTTTCTAATGACAAAGTGTGTTTTGATCATGTCTCGTTCACTGTTTGCACTAGAATCTTAGAACAAACATTTCATTCAAAACACTTCTAATTTTAGTTTCGAATAAAATCAGGCTTTTTGATGTTTACCAAATTGCTGGGTACTGGAATTAGATAATTTCCCGCCATCATGTGATTCACTACGTACGTTAATATTGTGAACGCGAGGCTGAAATCATAGAAAGGTGAGCCTGTATATTGCTACAGTAACCGTGTGCGTAAATTTATCGAAAGATGAACAATAAACATGACGAATATCAGTCAGGCTTTCGAAAGCACCATAGTACAGCAACCGCATTAATCAAAGTAACTGATGACATTAAACATGCTATGGACAGACGTGAAACTACTATCCTAACACTGCTTGACTTTAGCAAGGCTTTTGACACAGTTGACTTCGATATATTACTAATTAAAATGAAACAGCTGAATTTCTCAAACAGCGCAATACAATGGTTCGACAGCTACCTCAAAAACAGAAGTCAACAAGTCATTTGTGGGTCGGAAAAGTCATCATGGAAAAGCGTGCGCTCTGTAGTTCCCCAAGGCTCCGTCCTTGGTCCACTACTCTTCTCACTGTACATTGATGATATTTCTTCAGTGATTCACTCCTGCAACTACCATCTTTATGCCGACGACATCCAACTGTACATAAGTGCAAGCCCCAAAAACATTGCTGGCGCAGTAGCGAGTATGAACGCAGATCTTTGTTCTGTTTCTCGATGGGCACAGAACCTAGGTCTGAAACTAAACCCCAAGAAATCCCAGGTCATACTTATATCTCATCCAAAGTTAATCAGCCGGTACTTTCGCGAAACAGTCCCTAAAATACTCCTCAATGGTACCCAACTACCATACCAAAAAACAGTAAAAGACCTTGGAATAATCTTGGATGAACACCTAAACTGGGAAGAACAAACAGTCACAGCTTGCCGGAAATCGCTCTCCTCCCTACATGCAATTCAAAAGTTTAGAAAAATATTTCCAACCCATGTTAAACAAAAATTAGTCCAAACACTAGTCTTGCCTAATCTTTACTACTGCGATGTAGTTCAATACGGCACAAATAGTGAAAATTCTAGATGCCTCGAGCTAGTGATGAATGCTTGCGTTAGATACGTGTGCAATATTCGGTTGTATGATCATATCAGTCCTTCATACTCCCAGCTAGGTTGGATACGCCCACATACGGCACGCGATCTCCACACGATGTGCTTACTTCATCGATTTCTTAGCCACTGGTGCCCCCAATACTTATCTTCTCACATTAAACACCTATCATCATTCCACAATCGCAACACCAGATCGGATACGTCTATCATCTTGGCTGTACCTTTACATAACACAAAATCTTTCTCCGTGTCATTCTCCATCTCAGCCATACGACTATGGAACGCGCTCCCCTGTGATCTGCGTCTTATCCAGAACTACTCAACATTCAAGAGGGAACTCAAAGCTTACATATTAGGGACGGTATAACCACCATTCTTGTGCCCCTCCCATCTCTTTCTTTCTTTCTCCTCTCCATCACAGCTTCGAATTTTACCGTTCTATTTCTCTTCCTCTAACCTATCTACCTCTTATATATCTCTTTCACCCCATTCTATCGTCTTATGTCTCTGCTCGATGAGAATAACTCACAAGCTGCAAGAACATAACGAGAGAATTCCCAACTAACAATGGGACTGACATTCAGAAAAGAAAAGTGTGTTTACTTTCATATACATAGTCATTATTATTATTATTATTACTATTATTATTATTATTACAATTATTATTATTGATTGTTATAATTATTTTTTATTGTTATAATTATCATTATACTACTGATATAATATCTATTTTTTTTTCTTTAACATCAATACTGCATAATAGGCTATATGTCCTTAATGTTAAGTAGAAACTGTAACTCGTTCAACCTGAGTATGCCTGGTTAGGTGTAAGAGAGGGCTGAAGGCCCTAATCTTGCCAGGTAAAATAAATGCATAAATGCATAAATAAATAAATAAATAAATAAACACGTCATAGACGAGGCATATCGTACAGGGTCACTGTTAAACACCGCGTAAAATCATGAACCATTCCTCCTTTCATGGGACGTATGAAAGCGTATGTCTGAGTCCAGAATAATACATAACGGTAATACTGTTGTCAGGCCGAATGTATGTTTGAACACCAAAATGCTTCAATAGGCACCGTCCAGTTCGAGGTGATTCGTTTTTCGAGGTGATTCGTTGTTGCTTTCCTCCCACCTTTGAACTGTCCCGTTCTATCAGTTGTACCGGAGCGGGGATAGGAGGGAGGGGGCGGCTATGGTTAGAGGTCGAATCCGAACTGTGATGCAGTTCATCTCTTTCACATAAACTGCGCCAGAGGTAAAAATGACAGATTAAAAATCTGAACGAGGCTCGAATCCCAAACCTTTAGATAAGTAGATGCGCGCGCACACACACACAGACGAGAGAACCGCCATTTAAGAGAGAGAGAGAGAGAGAGAACCGCCATTTCAATGTATGATACACATAATTACACGATCTACATTTCAGCCTTAGAGCATTTTCAAGTGCTACAACTGGGACAAATACATACATAATAACGTACAAATAGCAAAAAAGAGGGGTAAAAATATAATTAATGTATTGAATACATGATTTGTTTTCTTACTTAAATGTCAAAAATTCATCTGACTTGTAACATATAACTTCGGTTATATGAACCTGTAATTTCGTAAGTAAAAGCGAGAACATTTCGGTGATAACTGGCTCGCGACTTGCATCAGTTACTAAAAGGATAAATCTGAAATACAACAGATGACCAAATCACAGGTTTACACCTCGTTTCACAGTTTCTAAGCAACAACCAACGTAAACATGAGTAAAACGATCATCAGAGATGGTCACAGACTTATTACAGTTTCCACCATTTAATCTATGTTACGTCAGAGAACCGGGTTGTGGAACTGTTCATTCAACTGTGTCTTTAATGCTTGTTCTCTTATAAGAATGTTTACAGATACACAACTGACATACCATATATTACATGGTGCAGACTGTAATATCTCTGTGACTAACTTTGACGATCGTTATACTCACATTTGCTGGTTGCTGTTAACACTGTGAAACGAAGTGTAAATCTGTGAATTCGTCATCTGTTTTATTTCACAGTCTTATGCTGTTAATAAGTTATGTAGTGTTACTTATTTATTTATTTATTTATTTATTGTATGGCTTTACCAGTGCGAGTGTGGTATTGAGATCGTAAATTTACATAACACACAAATACAAATTTACTTAACACACAAATACAAATTTACTTAACACACAAATACAAATTTACTTAACACACAAATACAAATTTACTTAACACACAAATACAAATTTACTTAACACACAAATACAAATTTACTTAACACACAAATACAAATTTACTTAACACACAAATACAAATTTACTTAACACACAAATACAAATATACATATACATACAAACATAATAATATAAACAGAACAAACACCAGTCATTATTAATTCTGAGCAAAGTTGAAATATAACAACAGCTACAATTCATCAAAGTTATGTCAAAGTGTGACTGCCATGTAATGGCAGCAGGGCTGACCTCCACGAAGTCTCTCCAGTCACCACAGAATCTTCGCAGTGGGCAATCTTGCACTAGATGTTGTAATGTTCGTTAATCAGTTTCACAGTCACACATTGGGTTATCATTGGACGGAGAGTCCCTCACGGTCAACAGCAGCAAGTGCATCCTCAGTGAAGAAACTTACGAAACATGATGTTTGTATAATCGAAGATACATATTTTCACACATGTTAGATGAATTGCGGCGTGCAAGTAAGAAAAGAAGTCATGAAACTTCCTGGCAGATTAAAACTGTGTACCGGACCGAGACTCGAACTCGGGACCTTTGCCTTTCGCGGGCAAGTGCTCTACCAAATATGCTACCCAAGCACAACTCACGCCCCGTCCTCACAGCTGTACTTCTGCCAGTACCTCGTCTCCTACCTTCCAAACTTTACAGAGGCTCTCTGGCGAACCATGCAGAACTAGCTCTCCTGAAAGAAAGGATAAAGTTTGGAAGGTAGTAGACGAGGTACTGGCAGAAGTAAAGTTGTGAGGACGATGCGTGAGTCGTGCTTGAGTAGCTCAGTTGGTAGAGCACTTGCCCGCGAAAGGGAAAGGTCTCGAGTCTCGGTCCGGCACAAAATTTTAATCTGACAGGAAGTTTCATATCAGCGCACACCCTGCTGGAGAGTGAAAATCTCATTCTGAAAAGAAATGTTACTTATACATCCAATTTTTGCCATAATTTTCTACTTTCCTTTTATTTGTACTTTTATTATGTATTCATTTGTTCCAGTTTTGACACTTGACAATGACCTAAGGATGAAATCTAGATCGTGTACTAAAGCACATCAGTCAAATGGTGGTCATACATTTCCGTTTAGATCGGCAGTCCGCCACTCAGCTACGAAAACGCTACACGTGAAATTACCGATACTTCGACATGTCTGTGCGCCAGCCGCAACACTCGAGGGGCCCACGGAAGCTGCGCAGGCCGCTGGGAGGGCCGCACCTGGCGGCCGCGCGCCGCTCCTCTTTAAGCGCGAGCCTCCGCTCCGCTCCGCGCCGCGACACGCCGGCCGTTCGATATGGGTCCGCGGCACAAGAGGTGCCCCGTGGGCCTCTGCCCCTCTGCTCCTGCCTGCCGTGCCGCCCCGTCGGACCTTCCTTCCCGTTCCACACCGCGGATTTTACGGCGCCGAGTATTTCTGTGCACTAGCCTCATCACGCAGAGTACACGGCACCTCCAGCAAAATCTTTTTCTAACTATGCGAAGAATTCTCCTGAGAATTCTAGGTTACCAGAGTTTGTATAGCAACTAACCGTAGGTCTCTAGAAGAGCGTAGCCTTCCAAAGCGTTGGAAAAGTGCGCAGGTCATCCCCATTTTCAAGAAGGGACGTCGAACAGATGTGCAGAACTACAGACCTATACCTCTAACGTTGTAGAATTTTGGAACACGTATGTATAATGATTTTTCTGGAGACTAGAAATCTACTCTGTAGGAATCAGCATGGGTTTCGGAAAAGACGATCGTGTGAAACCCAGCTCGTGCTCTTCGTCCACGAGACGGAGGGCCGTAGACACGGATTCACAGGTAGATGCCGCGTTTCTTGACTTCCTCAAGGCGTTCGATACAGTTCCCCATAGTCATTTAATGAACAAAGTAAGAGCATATGGACTGTCAGACATACTGTGTGATTTGATTGAAGAGTTCCTAGATAACAGAACGCAGCATGTCATTCTCAATGGACAGACGTCTTCCGAAGTAAGATTTCAGATGTGCCGCAGGGGCGTGTCGTAGGACCATTACTATTTACATTATACACAAATGACTTTGTGGATAACATCGGAATTTCACTGAGGCTTTTTGCGGATGATGCTGTGGTATGTCGAGAGGCTGTAACAATGGAGGATTGTACTGAAATGCAGGAGGATCTGCAGGGAATTGACGTATGGTGCAGGGAATGGCAATTGGATCTCAGTGTAGACAAGTGTAAAGAAAGATACCTTATCATATAGTTATAATATAGCAGGTCAGCAACTGGAAGCTGTTAATTCCATAAATTATCTGGGAGTAGGCATTCGGAGTGATTCAAAATGGATTGATCATATAAAGTTGATCGTCGGTAAAGCAGATGCCAGACTGAGTTTCATTGGAAGAAGGAAATGCAATCCGAAAACAAAGGAAGTAGGTTACAGTACGCTTGTTCGCCCACTGCTTGAATACTGCTCAACAGTGTGGGATCCGTACCAGATAGATTGATAGAAGAGATAGAGAAGATCCAACGGAGAGCAGCGCGTTTCGTTACAGGATCATTTAGTAACTGCGAAAGCGTTACGGAGATGATAAACTCCAGGGGAAGACTCTGCAGGAGAGATGCTCAGTAGCTTGGTACTGGTTTTTGTTGAAGTTTCGAGAACATACCTTCACCGAGAGGTCAAGCAGTATATTGCTCCCTCCTACGTATAACTCGCGAAGAGACCATGAGGATAAAATCAGAGAGATTAGAGCCCACACAGAGGCATACCGACAATCTTTCACTCCATGAAAAATAAGAGACTGGCATAGAAAGGGGAACAGATAGAGGTACTCAAAGTACCCTCCGCCACACAGTCAAGTGCCTTGCGGAGTATGGATGTAGATATAGCTACGTCATCGTTACGATGAATTGCTTCGAGGCGTTACGAGAATAATCTCTACGAGCCGCATCGTTAGAAGGGCAGAGGTCACTGAAAGTCACCGTAAAACAGGTGCTAAATACGGTGAAGGACACTGTACTCAAAGATCAATAGGACGCAGCTGTAAATGCACCCTCTTTATACTAGAAATGACCAATATTTCCTTCCGGTACAGAAAGATCCCCACATCTTTGTCACACCCACCAACATTACCATCGTAAGTTGCTGTTCCCGTAACACACTCTTGCATCGTTAGTGCTCTTAAAGGCACAAACACTGAAGCGCCAAAGAAACTGGTATAGACGTGCGTATTCAAATACAGAGATACGTAAAGAGGCAGAACACGGCTCTGCGGTCGGCAGCCTAAATGACACCAACTGTCTGGCGCAGTTGTTAGGTCAGTTCCTGTGGTCACAACAGCAGGTTATCAAGATTCAAGCGAGTTTCTTAAGATTTAGAAAAGACATCTGAATGGCCCGTAAATTTTCAGTTGACCCTAAGTAACGAAAGGTGAAGGTATCTTCAGGAGTGCTAAAAGGAATCCGTTAAACTTCGGTTATATGATAAAGCAGTCATTTAAAGGCTGTAAATTCAACCATATGCCTAGGAATTACAATTACGAACATTTTAAACTGGAAAGAACACACAGCAAATGTTGTGGGGGGAAGGCAAACCAAAGACAGCGTGTTATTGACAGAACACGTGGAAAATATAACAGATCTACTAGAGAGACAGCCTACAGTATGCTTGTCTGTCCTCTTTTGGAGTACTGCTGTGCGGTGTGGGGTCCTTACCAGATAGGATTAACGGATTAACGGAGTACACCGAGAAAAATTTCAAAGAGCAACACGTTTTGTATTATCGCGAAATAGGGGAGAGTGTGTCACTGACATGATAGGAGTTGGGATGGACACCACTAAAACAAAGCCGTTTATCTTTGCAGCGGAATCTTCTCACGAAATTACAATCAACAACTTTCTCCAGCAAATGCGAATATATTTTGTAGACGCCGACCTACATAGGGAGAAATGATCATTTTAGTAAAAGAAAGGAAAACAGAGATCGCACGGAAAGATATACATGTTTGTTTTTTCCACTCGCAGTTCAGCAGTGGAATAATAAAGAATTATTGTGTGGGTGGTTCGATGGCTCCTTTTGCCGCCAACATACGTTTCTCATAGGGACCACGAAGTTAAGGTACGAGAAATTAGGGCTTGTGCGGAGGCATATAGACAGTCATTTCTCCCTCGCTCTATCTGCGAGTGAAACAGCACAGGAAACAAGTAGTGATGGTACAGGGTATGCTCCGCCACGAACTGTACGGCGGCTTGCGGAATATGTATGTAGATGCTTTGTGTAACTGTACACGTTTAAATTCAAAGACTTCGTTTTATTTCGAGCAAGATAACTAATTCCAAAGAACTGAGATATGATGAAGCAATAACTTAAATTTGGTATGTCTTGGGAAAAGTTCTGTAGGTGGACATAGTTCTTAAAGACAGTAAAACGACAAAATTTCGTATAGCCTCATAAACACCGCAAAAAAACGCGTAATCGATGTGCAGACCATCAGCCTCGATCACTATACCTAAGTCCGAAATCAAACAACACGCACCAACATGGAAAGAATAAGTATCTCAGTAAGGTGTGCTGGCGGAGGAGCGACGATACTTCATTATTCTACAGTGACTTACGTTAGTTTCCCTCGGAGTTAAGAAGGATTAATGTCAAGAGTTTGTGTGTCTGCCGCGCAGTTCCTCGGCGTCTCCAGTTATTGCTGAAGGCGGTGCTCGTTTAGCGGAAAGCTGATCGCCTGCGTCTGCGCGTGTCGGCTCTAAGCGAAATGCTGGCAGCTGCGCGGCGCGTCTTTGGCTCTCACTGGTGATATATAGTTCCCGGGATAGGCTATTCAAAGTAGCTGTCCCTGCACAGCTTAAACATTGCCGCCTTGCAACAAACTGGCAGTAACTAAGGAATGACAAATATTGTGCGTCTTATTGAACGAGAAAACTGCTAGACCAATCAAACATTCCAGAATACTGACACGCTAACCTTTGGCTCAATACCGTTCGCACGATACTTGAAAATTGAGAGTAGCCAGTTGGCTGAACATCACGACTGGGAATGCTATTGTTAACATCCATCCTTATGGGAGTCTTCACTGAAAACTGTGAATGTTCCCTTCCCAGGAGCTCATAAAAACGAAGTTTCTTCTTCTGTATAAAACCTTTCCTGCAGGCTCCATCGTTTGTAGGGACAAATATAGTTTGTCGAGGATGAGTCCTCACAGTCTATTCAAAAAGGCTACCAAACCACTTCATCTCGTTCAGGTTATTACCCGTAACATTAGGAAAGGCAGACAGGGAGTCTACAGCAACAAAAGTGAACTTCACTCCATACAAGAAGCACGGGCATGCTCATTCGCGAGCCGCACATGGAAGGCGGCCCGCTACTACTCGTTTTTGCGCTCTTCATATGCTTCGTTGCCCATGTAGCGACGCACTGACTAGCCCCCAGCCCTCCCAGCATTTCAATAAGAAAGGCTCAAACAGAAACGGTGCTGACACTGTTCAGACACCCAATAGTTTCAGTACTTGGCTTTTTATTGATCGTGAAAACCACAAATTGCATGTTGTACCACCGTACAGCGACACCTGCAGTGGTGGTGGTGGTTCAGAATCCTGTACACACCGGTGCCTCTAATACCCAGTAGCACGTCATCTTGCATTGATGCATGTCTGTATTCGTTGTGGCATTCTATCCACAAGTTCAACAAGGCACTGTTGGTCCAGACTGTCCCACTCCTCAATGGCGATTCGGCGTAGATCCCTCAGAGTGGTTGGTGGGTCACGTGTTCCATAAACAGCCCTTTTTAATCTATCCCAAGCATGTTCGACAGGTTTCATGTCTGGAGAACGTGCTGGTCACTCTAGTCGAACGATGTCGTTATCCTGAAGGAAGTCATTCGCAAGATGTGCACGACGGGGGCGCGAATTGCCCATGAAGACGAATGCTTCGCCAATATTCTGCCGATATTGTTGCTCTATCGGTCGGAGGATGGCATTCACGTATCATACAGCCGTAATCCGCAGCTTACAGTAGTTGCCCTTGGGAGGCCTGAGCTAGGCATGTCGTCCACAGTTCCTGTCTCTCCTCCATGTCCGAACAACATCGCTTTGTTTCACTCAGAGACGCCTGGACACTTCCCTTATTGAGAGCCCTTCCTGGCACAAAGAAACAATGTGGGCGCGATCGAACCGCAGTATTGACGGTCTAGGCATGGTTGAACTACAGACAGCACGAGCCGTGTACCTCCTTCCTGATGGAATGATTGGAACTGGTCGGCTGTGGGACCCCCTCCGTCTAATAGGCGCTGCTCATGCATGGTTGTTTACATTTTTGGGCAGGTTTAGTGACATGTCTCAAGTCAAAGGGACTGTGTCTGTCATATAATATACACAGTCAAAGTCTATCTCCAGAAGCACTGGTACCCGGGGAGATGTAAAACTTTTGTGTGTGTAGTTTTTATTGCCTGCTGAACCTTCATGCCGTTGATCGTTAGGGGCAGTTTCCAACCTCAAGGGTAAGAGTGCCCTGAAGGACTGTCAGATTCTCTACCCTCTTTGACAATGTCACTGGCATACTCCGTATGTAGAAAGTGTTGGACCGCTTTTGCTGAAGATTTTTATTCAAAATTTTATTGAAGAACCTAGGACTCGGAATGTTTCGGTTACTAGTCAAAGAAGCTACCTTTGCTTCACGGATGATACATACTGAGCAACTATCTCTGACGAGAGATCGGCAACGGTAGCCCGTCAGTATGGCCACAGGTGTACGGAAAACGCAGCATGAATCAATCGACATGGGAGGATAGCAGTATGCTCTGATAAGTCGCTCGTCCCCCTGTTTAGAAAAAGGGGCGAAGGCCTGTGTTCACTCCTCGGACGGATTACATTTTGCCGTTAGATTCGTGCTGCTGCTGCTGTGTTGAACTCAGAAGGCTGATTGCGGTGAAGGATTACATAGAGATGATACATGACAAGGGACAGCATTCTTTACAGAACATTGTTTCTCAGCGAGGCGTCGAAGTCAGGATTTCCATTTTCCGGCTCAGTCATCACACTTTAACATTAAAGGCTGCTTTGGTCAATTTGACGGCATCGCATCTCTTGCAAATTATATTCATCTTCGTTCCAGCGGTGTTGTATCACTCCTAACATCTCATCGTATCTACGTTGCGGTTGGAATCTAATTCACCTTGAACAGTAATCCGTTCCTTAAGTTCTTCGTTTATCGTTAAATACTTCGGTAGTTTTAGATATTCATTACGTCAGAAAAGACAACAATAAGACGGATTAAAGCTGATCCAGCGCCGCATGCACTATGTTTGAGATGTTTCCACTGTTTTCGTAACCATTTGCTTGATTCGAATGACTGTAATCGATTGAAAATTTAGCCATCTAACCAGTGCTGCTAGACAACTGTTTTTAGTGGTGTCATTCAACCGTTACTGCGTTGCTCAGTGGTCCGTCGACACCTATTCCGCCTGGCAATGAAAGGACCTCACACTGTTTTTGTCCTGTTCAACAGGGTTGTAGATACGGATTATAAGAAACGGTTGCGCAACAGTAAATAGCGTCGTGCTGAGAAAGCAGGTCAACGCCGATTGTCAGTCTGTGCGTTCGACCGTCCTTGGCTGGCTTTCCGTTTCGCAGTGGAGTGGAGTGCGTGGCGAGATACGGTGCGTGGAGAGGTAGCGACCTAGTGGGCCAGCCAACTGCACTGTCGCGAGATAACGGCTATCACTGCACTTCCCAGAAACAGCACCGAAAGCGAGCCATCAGCTAACAGCACGGCTGACGCTTTCGGGAGGCGCACTTACGGAATGCACACCAAAATGCGAGACAGATTACTAGGAAAATTTATCCGTTTCACTTGCCAGACAGCCGCAAGCAGTTTCCTAGGAACTTCAGTCGTATGAAATACCGTGTTTGACGAAAATGTTTCCATCTGATGCTGCTTCATTGCTGCAGAGCTATGTAAGTTGCTCTAAGAAGACCGGGAAATACTTTCCCTAACAACACTGTTTTCAGGACGATGACGTTACGTAACTACACCAAGCGGAGAATTTCATAAGAACCCACGAACAGCCATTACTTCGATGGTACCCAAGAGACTTCTGTGTCCCATTAATATACAGGGTGATACAGTTTTGAGGGCACAAACTTTCAGGGAAGGGACCCTGCTCCAGAAATGACAGAACCAAAAGCGATAAGCGAAAATCGTTATACCTCTGGCACTGGAATACATGTACCGGTACTGTTGTTGCTAAAAATATAGAGTATGCAACTTTCACACATGGTAGTATGGACTAACAAAGAAAAAAGTCGAGTAAACAAGGGCTCTAATACACATACCTTCAGAGCAATGAGCGCTTACTAATCTTCTCTACCGTGGAACCTCTCTTCTACTGAACAAGTGCTCGTAACACTTCAGAAACTTCTCATTTTTACATACAATTTTTCTCGTTTCTGTTCATAGTACCACCTCTGGAAGATGCCTACCTTAATAAGAGAACCAGTGGATGCATTCCCCAGTCAGAGGTGTCAGAACGATCTTCGTTTATGACTTGGTCATTTCGGCCCAGGGTGCGTTCCCTCGATTTGACGTCCATGGAAGTTCGTAACATCTTCACGGAACTACCCTGTGCAGTGGCAAGTGTAATCATTTCCTAACCGCGCCTGTGTGTTCGCCCTGTGACTGTCTTGAACGTAGAGTCGGTTTCCGGCGTCTGGTCTGTGGAAAGGAGGCATCTTTCCTGCCAGCATAGAACGGACCTGTCTTCCCCGCTAAATGGGTGGCGTTTGGGCAGTGTGCTCTTTTCAAGGCCGGGTGATTTTCCGCAGGAGGGCCAGTGTTCCGCAGCACTTGTTGGAAGTAAACTTCGAAAAGCCCTGGCAGAGGACAACTCTTTACTGAATGCTATTAGTAACTGCTGAAAACGACCAATGGAATTGCTTCATTTCCGTTCTTGAGGCAGACCGGCTGAGAAGGCTCGTAAATTAATGCCGTCGAGCCGTTCTGGAACTCGCAGAACCGGGGGCTCGGCCGGTAGCCATCCTAGTGTGCTTCAGGCAAATTTTTTGTGCCATTTGGAGCGGGCGTGTTAACCAGCTCGGTAATCTGCCGTTTTTTAACCCGAGTATTTCAGTTGAGAGGGCGAATACTAACTCTGTGGGAGGACGCTTAGCCATGAGCTAGCAGCAGATATTGCTTAATTAATGAGGCGGCATTAGCAATGTGTACTACAAGAAAATTTGTTTCTTCCATTGAAAAGTTTTTGTGTGTTGTTTCGTGTGTTTTGGTGGTTTTTTTTTTGGGGGGGGGGAGCAGTGTAGAAATATTTAAAACTATTCACACACTCTCAACTCTGAGCATTCTTGATGTTACTAAACTCTTTCTCAGGTTACATTAGGCGCATCAGAGGCCTAATACACCAATCCCCAGAATATGCGCAACGGATTATTAAATCAAAATTCTAGTACTTTGGCCCTGATTGTATTAACATCACTTCTTCCCTAAACGAATTTAAAGTTCAACACCTCTGAGATCATATCATTTTCAAGCAGTAAATATTTTCCTCAGCTCGTATCCGTTTTTCCACCTCAAAAAAAAGTGTTATTTCAGTAATAACAGTGCAATACTTTGACTAAATCATCTTCAACGACGAGGACGAGTGTTGCAACAAATTCCTAGTATGTCGGACCTCGTTTTGCAGGACGTAGTGCAGTAACTCGACGTCATATGGACTGAATAATTCGTTGGAAGTCCCTTGTGCAAATACTGAGCCACGCTGCCTCTATAGCCGCCCTTAACATAGCGAAAGTGTTGCCGCTACAGGCTTTTGTGCACTACTTTGCTTTTGGCACTGACATCTCAACGCAAACGCTGCCGCTCTGTCTTTAAGTGAAGGCCATCGCCCACTGTGTCGTCAGTGGTGCGAGTTTTTTAATAACAGTTGTGACTGGTCTGATGCAGCCCACCACGAACTCCTCTCCTTTGCCAACCTCTTCATCTCAAAGGTGAACTTGAAACTACGTCCTCAACTATTTGCTGGATGTATTCCAATCTCTGTCTTCCTCTACAGTTTTTGCCTTTAGCAGCTCCCTCTAATACTGTGGAAGTTATTCCCTGATGTCTGAACATATATCCTATCATCCTGTCCTTTCTTCTTGTCAGCGTTTTCTACATCTCCCTTTCCTTCCCTATTCTGCGAAGAACCTCCTCATTCCTTACCTTATCAGTCCACCTAATTTTCAACATCCGTCTGTAGCACCAAATCTGAAGTGCTTCCATTCTCTTCTGTTCCGGTTTTCCCACAGTCCGTTACAATGCTGTATTCCAGACATAAATTCTCAGAAGTTTCTTCCTCAGATTCTCTTGGTCAGCAATGCCCCTTTTGCCTTTGCTAGTTCGCTTTTGATGTCGTTCTTGGTGCGTCAGTCATCGGTTATTTTACTGCTTACGTAGCAGAATTTCTTTACTTCATCTACTTCGTGACCACCAATCCCGATGTTAAGTTTCTCGCTGTTCTAATTTCTACTACTCTTCATTACCTTCGTCTTTTTTCGATTTACTCTCAATCCATACTGTGTACTCATTAGACCGTTCATTCCGTTCAGCAACTCATGTAATTCTTCCCCACTTTCACTCAAGATAGCAATGTCATTAGCGAATCGTATCATTGATATCTTTTCACGTTGAATTTCAGTTCCACTCCTGAACCTTTCTTTTATGTCCATCATTGCTTTCTCGATGCACAGATTGAACACTAGGGGCGAAAAGCTACATCCTTGTCTTACACCTTTTTTAATACTAACACATCTTTCTTGGTCGTCCACTCTTATTATTCCTTCGTCGCTGTTGTAGATATTGTGTATGACCCCTCTCTCCCTATAGCTTACACCTACTTTTTCCGGAATTTCGAACATTTTGCACCATTCTACAGTGTCGAACGCTTTTTCCAGGTCGACAAATACTAAGAACATGTCTTTATTTTTCTTTAGTCTTGCTTCCATTATTAACCGCAAAGCCAGAATTGCCTCTTTCGTGCGTTTACCTTTTTTAAAGCCAAATTGTTCGTCATCTAGAACATCCTAAATTTCTTTTCCATTCTTTGTATATTATTCTTGTAAGCAACGTGGATGCATGAGCTGTTAAGCTGTTAGTGCGATAATTCTAGCACATATCCACTCTTGCCGTCTTTGGAATTTTGTGGGTGATGCTTTTCCGAAAGTCAGATTGTATGTCGCCAGACACATAAATTGTACACACCAACGTGAATAGTCGTAATGTTGCCACTTCCCCCCAAGGATTTTAAAAATTCTGATGGAATGTTATCCCTCCCTTATGTCTTATTTGACCTTAAGTCCTCCAAAGCCCTTTTAAATTCCGATTCTAATACTGGATCCCTTATCTCTTCTAAATCGACTCCTGTTTCTTCTTCTATCACATCAGGCAAATCTTCACCCTCATAGAGGCTTTCAATGTATTCTTTCCATCTATCTGCTCTCATCTCTCCATTTCACAGTGGAATTCCCGTCGCACTCTTAATGTTACCACCCTTGCTTTTAATGTCACCGAACGTTGTTTTGACCTTCCTGTATGCTGAGTCTGTCCTTCTGAAAATCATTTCTTTTTCGATGTCTTCACATTTTTCCTGCAGTCATTTCGTCTTAGCTTCCCAGAACTTACTACTTATTTCATTCCTCAGCGACTAGTATTTCTGAGTTTTCCGGAACATTTTTGTACTTCGTTTCATCAATCAACCGAAGAATTCTTTCTGTTACCGATGGTTTCTTCGCAGTTGCCTTCTTTGTACCTTCTTTGTACCTTTTTTCATCCCAGCTTCTGTGATCGCCCGTTTTTGAGATGTCCATTCCTCTTCAGCTGTATTGCCTATTGAGTTATTCGTTATTGCTGCATGTATAGCCTTAGAGATCTTCAATCGTATCTCGTCATTCCTTAGTACTTGCGTATCCCACTTCTTTGAGTACTGATTCTTCCTGACTAATGTCTTAAACTTCAGCCTACTCTTCATCACTACTATATTGTCATCTGAGTCCATATCTGCCCCTGGGTACGCCTTACAATGTAATACCTGATTTTGGAATTTCTGTCTGACTTTTATGTAATCTAACTGAAATCTTCCCGTGTCACACGGCCTTTTCCATGTGTACCACCTCCTCTTGTGATTCTTGAACAGGGTATTCGTTATTACTAGCTGATACTTGTTACAGAACGCAATTGGTCTTTCTCCTCCCCTATTCCTTGTCCCAAGCCCATTGTCTCCTCTAACGTTTTTTTTTTCTACTCCTTCCCCTACAAATGCATTCCAGTACCCCGTGACTATTAGATTTTCATTCCCCGTTACACACTGTATCACCCTTTAAATATCTTTATACACTGTCTCTTCATCTTCAGCTTGGCTACGTGCGAGTATGACTCTCACACTAAGGATTAATTATGCTGGTGTCCAAAATTAAAACAACAAACCGCTGTTTCCCAGTCCTGTGTCTAATTCATGATATACTCTTTGAGGGCAACCACCAGTCCCTCTTTTGATCAAAATTTCTTCCCAGCAAATCGGTGTTACATTTTTAGGGAACAGGAAGAAGTCACTTGGGAACTACGGTGAGTAGGGGTGCACGAGGAACCAGTTCAAAGCCCAACTCGTGCACTGTCGCTGGTGTGTAGGTGGTGCATTATCCCTGAGAAAAAGCATAATTTTACGTGCTCACCTTGTTTGAGCCGATGCAAGTTTCAAACGATCCAACAAAGCTGCATAATAGGATCCAGTTATGGTTCTGCCTTTTTCCTGGTATTCTTAGAGGATTATTCCTTGGAAATCCAAAAACTACTGGCCTTCATCTTACCAGCCGACAAAGTAATAGTCTCCTTCTCCGGTGCACTTACACCATAAGTTATTGTTTTAACCACCTTTTTCACTCTGTTGTGTAACGATGGATCCAGCTTTCAACGGTCACTAAGAGGCGCAGAAAGTCTTGGGGATTGCGACCAAACATCGCCAGACATTGCGTTGAAATGTTGTACTGATAGAGCTTTTGGACGACTCTGAGCACCAGCGGCATGAAACTTCAGACGCTCCTTCTCCGTGCAGGATATTACACATGCGCCCAGTTAAGATGCCTACAGTCTCAGCATTCACACGAATCTTCCATCACAGAGGTATTAAATTGGACGACCGGAGCGCTATTCGTCTTCGGCGTCCTGTCAAAAACGTTTAAATTCATTAATCCAAAAGCAGAGAGTCTTCAATGAAGGTGCAAAGTCCACGTGAACGTCATGCAGTTCTGGTTTAGTTGATGCGGCCGTCCGCCCGCCAAAGGGAAATGATCAACAGCAGCACGAAACTCGGTTTACTGCATTTTCCATCGCAGTCAACACACCGAACAAATCAGACGGTTGTCAGCAATGTACAGTACACCGTACATTGTCAAAATTATTTATATTGTCCTTCAAGTAATAAAGTTTACCACCCATGAAGGCGCAACAAAAGTGTCATTCTTCAACATTAATTTCCCAGTTATCAAACCACACTCCAAAGCACATAATTACAAACGAGAGAAAACAGACGGCAGTTACGCTAGACTGCGGGCTTTCCCTTAAAAGCACGTCACGACGTAAAGTGGACAATGAAAACTGAACTTCGTCGCACGTGGCAGAGTTCCGAGTGGAATGTATGGGCGAGTTTCGCGATTTCTTAAATTACAAGACAGCTTCTGTACGCTTAACGAATCAAGGCCGTGGCCGACACGCTCAGCTAACTTGTCGAAATCTGTTTCGAATCTGCCTAAAGCAACGCCAAGCGACGAGACGGTCTTTGTTGGGGGTAGACAGTGAAAGCTGCGGCGGACACAGTTTTTGCGGCGACCGGACGGGACGGCTCACCACTTTTCCTGCGGGCCGTCGCCTTCCGCGCTGCGCTAGAGTGCGTGGCAGCGCCACCTGCAGCGTAAGCGGCCTTGCGTAACGCGTGCCGGGCAGGCATGCGGGCCAGCCGGCGCGTCGCGCGTTGCGGCTTATCTGGGACGCGAGCCGGCCGCTCTGCTCCAGTCCTCACTAAACCACGCGTCTGCGGCGAAAGCCGCCGCCTCCAAGGTGAGGACTTCCACTGCCAAGTTTGGCGCCACGTTCCCAACCAGCCACCTGCTAATAACCGTGTTCATTGTGGATGTACCCCGTGGCTGGCGGTCGGGTGGTCAAATAGCGAACTACATATCATCATCATTGAAGACTGATTGTGCCTTTCAGCGTTCAATTTCGAGAATAGTCCCCCTTATAAATTTCCTCCATGATCCCCTGTTCAGTGCTAAGATGAATGCCTCTTCTGATGTTAAACCTATTACTTCAAAATCATTCTTAACCGAATCCAGGTACCTTCTCCTTGGTCTACCCCGACTCCTCCTACCCTCTACAGCTGAACCCATGAGTCTCTTGGGTAAACTTGCTTCTCCCATGCGTGTAACATGACCCCATCATCTAAGCCTGTTCGCCCTGACTGCTACATCTATAGAGTTGATTCCCAGTTTTTCTTTGATTTCCTCATTGTGGACACCCTCCTGCCATTGTTCACATCTACTAGTACCTGCAATCATCCTAGCTACTTTCATATCTGTAACCTCAACCTTGTTGATAAGGTAACCTGAATGCACCCAGCTTTCGCTCGCATACAACAAAGTTGGTCGAAAGATTGAACGGTGCACAGATAACTTAGTCTTGGTACTGACTTCCTTCTTGAAGAAGAGAGTAGATCGTAGTTGAGCACACACTGCATTAGCTTTGCTACACATCGCTTCCTGTTCTTTCACTATGTTGCCATCCTGTGAGAATGTGCATCCTAAGTACTTGAAACCGTCCACCTGTTCTAACTTTGTTCCTCCTATTTGACACTCTTTCCCACTGACATTCCTTTCGTTTTGGAGATTCTAATCTTCATACCATTGTCCTTACATTTCTGATCTAGCTCTGAAATATTACTTTGCAAACTTTCAATCGAATCTGCCATCACAACTAAGTCATCCGCATATGCAAGACTGCTTATTTTGTGTTCACATATCTTAATCTCACCCAGCCAGTCTATTGTTTTCAACATACGATCCATAAATAATATGAACAACAGTGAAGACAGCTTGCAGCCTTGTCTTACCCCTGAAACTATTTTGAAACATGAACTCAATTTACCGTCAACTCTAACTGCTGTCTATCTATGTAAAGACCTTAAATTGCTTGCAACCGTTTACCTCCTATTCCATAATTTCGTAGAACAGACAACGTTCTCGTAGAAACCCGGTCATATGCCTTTTCTAGATCTATAAAGCATAGATACAATTTCCTGTTCCACTCATAACACTTCACCATTATTTGCCGTAAGCTGAAAATCTGGTCCTGACAATCTCTAAGAGGCCTAAACCCACACTGATTTTCATCCAATTGGTCCTCAACTAATACTCGCACTTTCCTTTCAACAATACCTGAGAAGATTTTACCCACAATGCTGATTAAAGAGGTACCTCTGTAGTTGTTACAATCTTTTCTGTTTCCATGTTTAAAGACTGGTGTGATTTGCTTTCGTCCAGTCTGATGGAACCTGTCCAGACTCCCACGCCATTTCAATTATCCTGTGTAGCCATTTAAGACCTGACATTCCACTGTATTTGATGTATTCCGACTTATCCACTTCCTCAAATGTGATCCTATTTCCATCATTCCTATTCCATTGTACATAGAAATCTGAAACATTACTGATCGTATTTTCACCTACATTGAGCAACTCTTCAAAATGTTCCCTCCATCTACCCAAGGCATCAGCAGGATTCACCAGCAGTTTTCCTTCTTACCTCCCTTTCGAAGACTGCTAATTACACTCCAGAATAGTTTTGCAGCAGCTTGACCCATAGTCTGCAACCTGTTTCCAAAGTCTTCCCAAGATTTCTTCTTGGATGCTGCAATTATCTGTTTGGCTTTGTTTCTTTCTTCAACATAACTTTCTCTGTCTACCTGAGTTCTAGTATGGAGCCATTTTTGATACGCCTTCTTTTTCCTTTTACAGGCTGCCTCGTCTGTGTCATTCCACCAAGCTGTTTGCTTCATCCTACCTTTACACACTACTGTTCCAACACATTCTTTGGCCACTTCTAGTACTGTCCCTGTACCGTGTCCATTCATTTCCCAATGACTGTAATTGACTACATTCAATTAATTGGTACCTTTCTGAGATCACTGTTATGTACTTGTACCTGATTTCCTTATCCTGAAGTTTCTCCACTCTTATCCTCCTACATATGGACCTGAACTCCTTCACTTTCGGCCTCACAATCGCAATTTCACTGCAGATTAAATAGTGATCAGTGTCATCAAAGAATCCCCTGAATACAAGTGTGTCCCTCACGGCCTTCCTGAATTCCTGATCTGTTATTATATAGTCAATGACAGATCTGGTTCCCCTGCCTTCCCATGTATATCAGTGAATGTTCTTATGATTAAAAAAGGAGTTTGTGATAACTAAGCCCATACTGGTACAGAAATCCAAGAGTCGTTTCCCGTTCCTGTTGGCCTCCATATCCTCTCCAAATTTGCCCATAGCCTTTTCATACCCTTCTGCTCGATTTCAAATCCTGACATTAAAATCACCCATGAGCCGAACACTGTCTTTGTCCTTTACTCTAACAACTTCATCACTGAGTGCGTCATAAAAGCTACCATCTTATCTTGATCTGTCCCTTCACAATGCGGATATACTGACAACCCTAATTCTCTTGCTAGACACTGTCAAATCTATCCACATAGCTTATTGCAACTACGCTGGGTTCCATTTCTTTCCTGGTGTAAAGCCCTACACCCCATTGTGCTATTCCTGCTTTGATTGTTGACAGGTAGACCTTGTATTCTCCCACTTCCTCTTCTTTCTCACCCCTTTACCCGAATGTCACTAACGGCTAAAACGTACAACCCCATCTTACTTGCAGCCTCTGGCACCTCTACTTTCTTCCAAGACTAGCCCCACTGATATTAATAACTCTCCATCTCGTTACCATTTGTTTGACGAGTCGTATCTTAGGAGTCCCTGGTTTGTCAATTAGAGGTGGGACTCCGTCACCTCCAAAGGTGCTAAGCATCATATTTAATGTACCAGGGAAGCAGGTTGCTAGCCGTACTTGCCCGGGCCCAATTAGTTTTACCCCTAACGGTTGAGGGACTAACCGGTGGATTTGGTAGTCTTTGACGTCTGAGCACAAAGGTGACCACGACTCAGAATATCTCAGAGATGCCCAGCCTTATTCCAAAGTAACTGGTATCCCGACTGTCAGGACCACTTACTTGGCCACTCATACGTTGCCCGTGGTTCATGAACAAGGACATGACAACAGGAACCCACACCATGAACCCCTACATCACAAATGAGACAAAATGAGTATCACACTTTTATCGGAGGTTTCTATCTACAATAACCTCACTTATGTGCTTTGAATGATTCGCTGTCAAAAAATTTCACATCTGGAGAATAAAGAGGAAAAAGGACAAACTAGGTACAGAGATAGCATTCACACAAATCTCACTGGTCTCAGAGATGTTGGTTCAGAGGCTCCATGCCACAAAAAGATCGCCCTTTGCGAGGTTGGGTATGTCAGTGGATTGCCTCAGATGCGTTTCGTATCGTCGCTAGAATAATTACTCATTGCTCCACTTAGCGGTTCTAGGCGCTCTAGTCCGGAACCGTGAGACTGCTACGGTCGTAGGTTCGAATCCTGGCTTGGACGTGTGTGATGTCCTTAGGTTAGTTAGGTTTAAGTAGTTCTAGAGGACTGATGACCTCATGTTAAGTCCCACAGTGCTCAGAGTTTTTTGTTTTTTTTTTTTTTCTCCACTTACGTACTTGTCGCGTCACGTGCCTATGGGGTATGCACTGTTGTTTAAATTTGTCACTTACTCGTCGCGTTAGGCTTTGCGATGATATCTGGGGCGCTCAACTGCGCGGTCATCAGCACCTGTACAAAGTCCCAATTTTTCACGCAGTTCAATCGAGCCAGTCGATGAGGAAGATGATGAAATAACACAAACATCCAGTCCCCGGACAGATAAAATCCGCAACCCGGCCGGGAATCGAACCCGAGACCCAGCGATACAGAGGTAGCAACGCATTAGGCTGTAGGGATAAAGGGTACTCGTGACCAATAAAAATATGGCTTCACACGTGAATTCGCAATCGTGGGTGTAAAAAGTATCACACAGGACAAAAAATCTTCGCAAAGGCCGGTGACAACAGTTAACAGCTCTACACACAATTGTCTAGATCGCATATACCTGCAGTAGGAACGGAATAGTAAACAGAGCGACGCGTGGGGTAATAAATTACCGCACGAATGTAGTTAATTGTCGGACTGAGTGAGCGATTATTGGAGTTGTGTTAGAGTTATTGTGTGGGTGGGTGGATGGATGGTGGTGGAGGAGATGAGGTACAAATGTACTCCAGATGGGAAGTCACCACTCTACAGTGATCTTGGTGGCGATAGTTACCGCAGATTCTTAAAATCTGCGCCATTAGTTGCCCTTGCAGGAACGAGTTGGGATAGTCACGCGCGTTAGCACGCCGCTTGCGAGATTCCGGGAGGCGCTCCGTCCGCGAGCGAATCAGCCCGCGGATCAACGACGAGTGCCAACCCACATACGGCTTTTCGGTGGTTTCCACATCCTACTAGATGAATGACGCTCCAGCTGCACAATTCTCACCTGTTCCGTAAAGGGTCTCACACTTTCATGTGCATCAGAAGAGACGCATACAAATAACGTACAGAGATTCCGTCACGGGGGAGGGAGGAGTGAGGGCGGTGGGCAAGTGAACGGCATCCGACCACCCTCTTTAACTAGCATAGCCAAATTCAGGTTAACATGCAGACCCCATCAAGTTAAAGGATAAGGAGAGGAAAACAAGGTAGGAGGGATGGATGGATGGATGGCTGGCTGGCTGGATGGATGGATGGATGGATGAAGTTGCAGAACTTGAAAGAGTTGTTTCTACTATTACTGAAGAAACTGGTGGCCGTCCATCTGTGAGCCGTGCTGGTGCAGCGCCGCGGAGCCGCCGGCCGGCGCTTCCTGGACCCTGGTAGCGGGCACTGGGCAGCGGGCAGGTGTTGTGGGCAGACCGCCAGCCAGCCTGCCTTGCAGAGGAGGAGAGGAGAGGCGTGACTGGAGTGGCTCTGGCCTGGAGAGGTTTTTCTCGCCGCCCAGCCGAGGCGGGCAGGGGAGCGGAGCCTTTATTAAGTCGGCCGGTGTGAAGCTGCAATTTAGCAGAGGGAGCGAATCTGCTCCGTCGGAGATTGCAGATATCTGCGAATCTAATTCTGAGCTTTCTTCAATTACGGGCGGTCCCGCGGGCCGCGCACGCGAGTAGGGGGGCCGCGTCGGCAGCAGCAGCAGCTGTTATTAAGGGGCCCCCGCCCGCACGTTCTCACCGCCAAATCCGCGGCTGTCTGGCGGCGGCCCCCTCCTGAAACCGCCAGCATTCTGGTCAAGCAGATTCTGCACCTCACAGTGGACCAATCCAGCTACATGCAGGAGACCCAGACAGTGACACTCAGTAACTCAGTACCACAGAGCGTCAAGTATTACAAACTCAGGAAAGACTTCCTGGGTGGTATATGTGGTGCCTGTTCTTGCGGATATTTCCAAAACAGCGGACACCGCGTATACAGGGTAAAGGTTAATAAAACCGACAAACTGCAAGGACAGATTCCCAACTGTAAATGAAGGGAAAAAGGTCCTTTAACATGTGTGCGGAAATGCATGTTTTGCAATGAGATGGTTGTCCACCACACCTTTTTTTTCCTTTTTCAGACGTTCACGATTATCTCAGTGGTGGACCGGGTGTGCTCCCCCTTCTCTTCTTATGGAATTAAATCAAAGAACGTGTGTGCCTGCCTCCACTATCACTTAATCTGGAAGAGAAGCCAGGAACGATAATTAACGAAGTCGCTGATGCCGACCATGGTGTCTCGGTATGAATGGCAAGAGTTTGACTGTCGTAGTGACGTTTCTCAGCCGGCCGTTGTGGCCGAGCGGTTGTAAGCGCTTCAGTCCGGAACCGCGCTGCTGCTATGGTCGCAGGTTCGAATCCTGTCTCGGGCATGGATGTGTGTGATGTCCTTAGGTTTAGGTAGTTCTAAGTCTAGGGGACTGATGACCTTAGATATTAAGTCCCACAGTGCTCAGAGCCATTTGAATCATTTATTGACGTTTCCCGCTTAACAAACGGTATCCAATTGCAGAGATGTTGTATTTGTGATGCGTCTATCTTCTGTGTATCTTTTAGTTTTCGCGCAATCGTCTTGGTATCCTTCAGGTATTCCCTAATAGCCTTGAATAGCATTGCAGCAAGAAAAACGCGTTAGAAGTAATAAAACGGATATTTATGGACTTGCTGATGAAAATGCACACCATTAAAAAATATGAAAATCTTCGCTATTTTTTATTTATTACAGTATACGTGAGTTTCATGACTTACTAGATATGTGCAGCATAATATCGTTGTGAATAACACCATATGAATAACACATGCAATGAAACTTGAAGTATTTTAGTGAATGTACGAGGGGCGTTCAATAAATAATGGAACACACTTTTTCCCGAATATTTTGGCTACGAAGCCCTATTTTTGAACACAATCTCTGTTCAAATGTATCGGCCTCACCAACTGACTGGGAGGACCTGCGTGCCCGCATCGAACCACTTTCCTGGTCGACGTCGGAGCCAACGTCTTGCTGCATCGATAATGTCTCCATCATCCACGTATTTCCTCCAGCGGGATGCACCCTTCATTGACTCAAAACAGATGGAAGCTGGAAGATGCGAGATCCGGGCTGTAGGTAGAGGACGACCAGTGCAATCAGGTTTTGTGAGCTGCTCTCGGTAAGCAGGCCTTGCGTTTTCATGGAGGAGGTCGTTCGCATTTCTGTTGTCAAATTTATTCCATAGTTTTTAAATTCCAGAAGGCTTTCGACACCGTTTCTCACAAGCGTCTTCTAACCACACTCCGTGCCTACGAAGTATCGCCTCAGATGTGCAACTGGATTCGTGATTTCCTGTCAGAAAGGTCACAGTTCGTAGTAATACACGGAAAGTCTTGGAGTAAAACAGAAATAATATCCGGCGTTCCCCAAGGAAGTGTTATAGGCCCTCTATTGTTCCTGATCTATATTTACGACATAGGAGACAATCTGAGTAGCCCTACTAGATTGTTTGCAAATGATGCTGTCATTTACCGTTTTGTAAAGTCATCAGATGATCAAAACGAGTTGCAAAATGATATAGATAAGATATATGAATGGTGCGAAAAGTGGCAATTCAACCTGAATAAAGAAAAGTGCGAAGTTACTCACATGAGTACTAAAAGAAATCAGCTAAATTTCGATTACGCGATAAGTGGCACAAATATGATGACTGTAAATTCAGCTAAATACTTAGGGATTACAATTACAAATAACCTAAATTGGAACGATCACAGAGACTGCGATTCATTGGCAGAACACTTAGAAGGTGCAACAGGTCTACGAAAGAGACTGCTTACACGCCGCTTGTCCGCCCTATTCTGGAGTACTGCTGTGTAGTGTGGGGTTCACATCAGGTGGGGCTGACGGACGACATCGAAAAAGTACAAAGAAGGCAGCTCGTTTTGTACTATCGCGATTTAGGGGAAATAGTGTCACAGACATGATACGTGAATTGGAGTGGCAATCTTTAAAAGAAAGGCGTTTTTCGATGAGACGGGATCTTCTCATGAAATTTGTCACCAGTTTTCTCCTCCGATTGCGTAAACATTGTTGGCACCCACCTACACAGGGAGAAATGAACATCACTATAAAATGAGAGAAATCAGGGATCGCAGAGAAAAATTGAAGTTCTCGTTTTTCCTGCGTGCCATTCGAGAGTGGAACGGTAGAGAGACAGCTTGAAGGTGGTTCATTGAACCCTCTGCCAGGTACTTTATTGTGAACAGCAGAGTAATTACGTAGATGTATATTGTTTTGCCAAATGAGTGTCCACACGTTCCGACACTGCAGCTCCGTTACAGACGTCTTTTTGAAGACTGTTTATAGTGCTGTCAGCTATTGAAACTTCTTGAAACTATAGACTGAAGCGGGAATATTGCACGATTATGCATTTTCTTAACCGTAATAGGCCGAGAGAAGAAAATGTTACATTACTTACCGAACGCTCCTGCTAGAACTGCACTGATGGATGTCGCAGTAACAGCGTACTATGTCGAAAACAGCTAGCGACGTCGTCATTTCTGTATACCGTCAGATTTTAAGGATTCTTCAGCGCTCGTTACTATATTTATATTCGTCAAAATTAGATGGAAGTGGGAGGTTATTTCGCGTAGCGTTGGCTGTGAAACAGACAGAAAATGATTCTTTCCCTTCTCCTCTGCCCAATCTCTCTCCTCCTGTACCTCCCCATCGTTCATAAACTGCCACGAATGACGTTTTTTTCCCCTTCTGTTTTCAGTCGTTGGTGCAGCAAAATTAGTTTCCGCATTGCTACGCGATTAACACTGGAAAGGCTTGTCGGTTCCTCGGAGCGTTCCGAAAGGATGCTCCTTTGCCTCGCCTTCTCTTCCCTGGCGTGGCGCGCTGTAACCTCAAATTGCCGGCAAATTGCAGCCCCCCACCTGGTAGGGAGGTAGGTGGGAGGCGGGGGCGGGGGGGCGACGAACGGTTCGTGACTGGCGAGGGGGCCGTCTGGGCTGGGCGTGACAGAATTAACAACGCCACCGTTTCGCAAGACGGGGGGTGGGGTGATACTGCATTGCGCTGCGTCGCGGAACTTAAATCCCGTGTGTACAGCGTCGCCAATCTAAGCAAGCACTCGAAAAACAGCGATTATAGGAGTATGGCATTCATTGACACCCCCCCCCCCCCCCCAATACTGCTGATGCAAAGTTGGCTGTCAGCCATTCATAATGCCTTACCTTCACGTACTCAAACCGTTATCTACCTTTGTGTAATAAAAAAGCGCCGTACTGTTGCCCGACGTACAGTGTCAACATAGCAAAGGCATTCGGGTCGATGGCAATTCCTTCAGCTTGCTGGCATTTAAAGACAACTCCAATTAGTCACGACGTTTTCTTGTGTAGTTTCATTTTATAACTCGATCATAATTTCAGACATGTCTACCTGGATGTGACATTTCTTGATTTTATGTCATGACAGATTCAGCTTCCTTACGTTAAACCCTTCGTTTTTCAGGAACATTTTGTATGTCAAATTTCCGTTGTTGATGATGCAGCAGCCGCCGTCGCCGCAGCTCATTTTTACGTCTATATCCACAAGCAGAAACCATCACGAAAATAGAACAAGGGACAAATGGCTGTCACCCCATCGTTTTCTTTACACGACGTACATGATAGACACTGTAAAATCTCAAATATTGAAGCTATGGCTCCAGAGACCGTAGAGTCCCTAACATCCTACGCAGACAAGCGACGAATGAAAATTTGTACCACACCCGGGATTCGATCCCTGATGTCCTGCCCACAAGACACATGCCTTAATCACTACGCCACCCTGGCAGAAAATCCTCGCACAACTGCACAGACTACCGTACCGTAGCACGCCTCCCTCCTCGATCCAAATTCCCTTTCATACCTCAGTCCGCTTGGTATTCCCCCGAAACGTGAATAGCGTTGCAGAGGCTCTCTAAACTGTATTGGAATAGCACCTCAGCATCGTACGAAACGAGGGATCTTGCCCAGGCATATGTGCTTTAATCAAATGGAACTATATGATTTCACAGACCTCTTAAAGTCTCAAATAACTATGATGAGCAGCAGACACGGGTTCGGATCCAAGCCGTGGTGAAAATTTTCATTTGTCGCTTCAGTCTGCCTATATACATCTTAGCGTTTCCAATAGCGCGTGGTGAAGAAAAGGAACTTCTTCTGAAACAGTCTAGCAAGTTAAAACTATGTGCCGAACAGGGACTCTAATCCTGAAACTTCTTACCGTCTGAGCTATCTAGACACTACTGACGACGCCACACACACACACACACACACACACACACACACACACACACAAAAGAGTCCTTCTCTCACGAGCTCCCTCCTTCCATTTCCGTTTCCTCAGTAATCCTGTATTTGCTCACCCGGCTGGCTGCAAATCGTCCACCACATAACCCTGCTCATCTGGTCTCCTCCAGTATTACCTGGCCAGGATCCCTACTGAAAGATTTTTCTTCTACTTCCCTGTGTTTGTTTATAATCACCTTAATTGTAAGATCTCATAATTAGAGTGATTACTTGCTCAAATTGAAGATAGGGTACGCCGTAAAGGTTGCGTGTTACTAAATTTATACATTTGTATCTATAAAGTAATAATTCATTGACATTTACCACTAGCAAAGTACACAGTCAGCACATAGATCCGTTGGGCATTTAGATGCTGAGTCAGATAATCTTTGGTGGAAATGTTAGATAGCATACCCCACCAAGTAAAGTGCTATTATCTACGGCTAGGTACGCAAGTGGGCTGTGGTCCAGCAAGACAAGCGAATATAGATGTTCATGAAACCACTACAGAATGTTTACCTAGTGTCACAAATAAATACTTGGCTTCCTGGCAGGTGCCATACCGATAGACATGTGGCGATAGAAGACTAGATGTTGAGGGGGCAGAAATGCAGCAGAATAGGACACACCTATTGCCTGGACGCAAACCACCACCTACAATGCTCAAGTCAAGGAAATGTTTCCTCCTTGCCATCTAGATGAACTGTTGACGACAGCATGTCATGTTCTGTGGCTAGTCAAAATAGGACATTTCGAACAGTAGCTGGTACTGTCCCAGCCCTGGGTGGAATGAACAACATGGCGCAGTTTACTGCAAAATCAATCAACAATCCCATTTTTCCAGTTCCTAAGAGACAATCCTGAGAATCGTATTTGTGTGACGCTGTAAGATGCAGGACGCATGTATCATGGTGAGCTGTAACCTGTTCAGTGCATACTTATGGTTGCAAAGTAAACAGCAATAAAGAGCCTTCATTAAAACACCCATTTTGTGCTTTACCTTGCGCTGTATTCATTGTGAGACAGGAACTTAAGTGTTAAGTTTTTTACGAACGGGTCCGCAGTCGCAGTAAACTTCTTAAAGGACTTAATTTCCCTGTGTAGGCTATTTTATTTTGAAATAACTATTTCATTATTCCATTATTTAACTATTAGTTAATTTTACCCCATTGAGCATTATCACGTTAAATCGTATTAAAAACTGTTTTGCTTAAAACACACTTACTACAACTGTGTTGCATAGTGCGTAAGGGTTGCACATTTCCATTCTACATGTGGACTTAACATGTGCATAGCTGTGCACATACCTGCCACGGTTGTGCGAAAATCTAAATCGGGATTCCCTCACATGTTGCTTCCCCCCTGCACGCTTGTGTATAACAAAATGCTGTTACCTCAAGAGGAGGAAATCAGCTGATACCTAAATCATGAAATAAAGTGTTCAATTCAAAATATAAAAAAACGGGCTGATAAGGAACATAACCTCTTTTCCGAAGATGTTAACTTCGGGGGACTAAAGATAACAATCTTCGTTGGAAAACCAGTTGCAAAGAAGTAATTTAGCAACTTTGTGAAACTAGTTGTACTGTAGGCATGATTCGTGCTATAGATGATTCGTGCTATAGATGATTTAAACTGAAGAAACTAGATTCGGCACAAACTGTCACAAGAAAGTGGAGCACCCAGCAGGCACGGTCGGATGTCAAGGTAACTTCGTGTATGGACACACTCTCGGCGGGTATTTAACTGATTAGAGTTGCGATAAGTGGCTGGTAGAACGGACACCAGAGTACATAAGTGTCAGTGTTGTGGCCAGGCCTGGTAAGGTGTACAACGAGAGTGAAGAGTGTCTGAAGTTGAGTGACTGTGAAGAACACACACACACACACACACACACACACACACACACACACACACACACACACACACACACACACACTGCGTGGTCGTGAGTGTCACCAGCACCCGACACTTTAATAGGGGCCTCATTGTGGGTCTCCATTTGGCCAACTTGTATGGTGCAGTATCCACAGTTTTTGGACACTCGTATGTTACAGTGGCTCAGTGTTGGTCTGTATGGTAACTTGAGGGTGTAACCTCCCCCTCATTTATCGACCTTAATGACAGTGAAAAATTAAACCGCGTGTACCTAATGGAAATTTGGGAAAAGCAATCGTCACCGAAGATAATCTGTCGGTAAAGAGGGAGGAAAGGGTTACATCTAAATGAAAGGAAAAATGAAAATGAAACTGGTGGAAATTAATTTTGAAAAAGGGTAAAGTTAATAAAGAAAGTAAATGTGCGGTCGTGACGTTAACAATTAACTAGCGGTAATTAGATATTTGAGATTTGGAGGAAATTACGGTCGCCAGTCCTATGGACAAGTACTATAGTAACTGAAAAAGAAAGGTTTTTACAGATACAATTAGCACTAGAAGCGTCGCAACTGAAGGTTGACACGTGTAGTGTGAAAACTGAAAGTTTGTCAGAAGTAATAAATTTCGCTACACTCTGACTTAATTTAGCAAAAGAATTAATAAAATCGGAAAATTGAAAGTTAATTTAGTGACTGAAATTAATAGTGAGCTTTGTTTCTGAAGCACATCGAAATTCAGTCAAATACGGTTAGTCTTGGGCTACCTCAACAATCATTTCAAAAGCTACTTGAATCTACGCAATTCAGAAATAAGAGATTTAACTTTGAACTTGAATTAAATGATTCTGAACAATTGACAATAGTAAAATTTAGTACGTACCAAGCTAAGCTGTAGTCACAGGTAAGCTAAAATATGGTAACAAAACTAGCACTCATTTCTGCTTGCGTAATCTAAATATTGTAGCCAGCTATGAATACTTTAACTGAATTTTGAAATTAAAGCAGTGAAACGGAATAATGTTACTTTAATCCGGCGTTTGAATTTCATCGACACTCGGGTTCATTCCGGAAAAGGAAGGGACCCTGCTTGGTAATGCAATTGGGACAATGAGCGACAAATGTTAATGCTAAGTTGCTGTAATTGTAGTTACGAAAATGGAACAGTTTTAGAACTGTATGGCAGACCTCAGCTTTTCAAACTTTACGTGCTTCCAGTCTTCCTTGTTGGTTGATTGAAGGTTTGAAGTCGTCGGTCGAGGAGGTGGCGACAATCACTCATTGTCGGCCGTCGCTGTTGCAGCAGCTGGATGTTGGCGCGCCTTCTTCTCGACACGGTCACGAGGCGAAACGGGCTCTTGATGTGCGCCAGCTAATGCTTCCCGTCCGCGACACCGTGTGAGAAACTATCATAGCAATTCGAGCGCAATTACATGCTGCCAAACCCCGAAAGCGCGGCAACTCGGGGGAGAGTCACACAACACACCTGCTCCACTGCCCCCCTCCAGCCAGACTCTCTGCTCTACCCGCGCTCCACGCGGCCGAGTTCACACTACCAAAGATCCTAAACACTTTGGTTCTCCACACGACCTATCGATGTATTCGTTCGATAGCATTGTTTTTCCTAGGCTAGACCCAGCGTATAAATACAAATAATATTCACAAAACAAACCAATTATAAATCGACATAAATGCATATATATATATATATATATATACACACAAATAGTAAAACAATTACAATATACAAAGACACAGAAATGTTATATCTGCAAGTAACAAAATCAGGAAAAAATTTGCAGTGCAATAGATGGAAATAAGAAGATATGCATTTCCTGCGTTACAAGGGCAAGCGTAGCCGTCGTCCAGGTTCCAATCGGCCACGTCTGACCACTGCGATGGAAAGATCCCCGTCTAGTGCAGCAAGCACTCTCTAATCCCTGCAAGTCTGCAGCTCCATTCGAGAACAAGTAACGGAGCTCCAGCAATATTCTTTCTCACCCTGCACAACTGGTCAGATACTAGCAGCAGCCAGACTACCATCATCAACACCATAATACACACGATTGGGTGTGGTGTGTGGTGTGGTGTGGTACGGTGCAGTGACTGGGAAGATAGATAGCTGATGAGAGGCGTCGCACGATGTTCTGCGATGAACGGCGCTTCTGAAATACCCCGAATGACGATCGTCGGAAAATACTGAGGCGCCCTCGGGAGAGGCCTCCTCCTCCTCCTAGAGTTTATTGGTAGGCATGGTTGTGTAAATTTGTGGCGAGATCTTATGGGAGCTTAGGTCATCGGTTCCTAAGCTTACAAACTACTTAATCTAACTTACGCTATGGACAAAACACACACATACACACACATACATACACATACACACAAGACCGCGCGGCCCCACGGTGGTGTTACTCCTGGTGTCACAGTGCTGTGAGCCATCGCGTATGACTGCAGGTCACAGCTGATAATGACTGAGGGAACTGTCTCGGTAAAACGGTACATGATGGGCTTCCTGCGTCCTCACGTGTTACCTCTCGTGCCGCAATATAGTTCTGCCATTTTTAAATAGGGCGATACGCGTCTACACACGGGACGTATGTTAATCAACTCAACTCTGTGCATGATGATGAGATGCTATCATGGCCAGCAAGATCTCCCATATGTCCCCGATTGCAGTGTTTGACCAGCTCGGACGTTAGCTCCGCCCTCCTTCAGTATCTGTAAAATCGAACATCAGTTCAACAGTTGTGGATAGGCTTGGCTCACGAGATGATAAAACGGTCCTGACAACGTTTGCGACGAATTCAGGACAAATGTAAGTAACCTCATACTGCCAAGTTCTTTGTAAATTTTACCCGATTTAGTAATAACTCCAGTGACTGCAGTTAAAGAAAGGGGGGAACAACTTCAGCAGGAGTATTGGGATAGCGAGGAAACTATCAGTGTTAGGGAACGCCTGCAGCTTAAACGCTTTAAGCCAAGTAGAAGGCTACTTCACTTCCTCACGTGACATGGACCGTACCCGTCAGGTCTTCGCCGGTTTGGGAAGCGGGTTACTCCCTCGTGTGACTGTGGCGCTGACGAGGGCACTCCAATGTGGCTTGCGAATGCTCCCTGTTCGACGATGTGCCTGCCAGATTACGACAAAAAATATCGAATCGTGACACGTACCACCTGATTAGAGATCACGATACCGTGAAAATCATAGTGTCTCGCCAACGAGGTATCATCAAAAGTCTGGCGTGATTACCCTAGGAACAATCAATGATTGGAGGCAGAGAGCGAAAGACTCCTGCACACCTATCCCAATCCGCCGAGGCGCGGACTGGCCGATCGCCGTGACGGTCGGGATCCGTTTCATCTTGGATTAGGGGGTAGGTGCGTCACCAACCGGATAAGACACCGCACACCGATTAGGACCTGTAGAGTTAGGCTAGTTTTGTAAGTAAATAGTTTTCCTAATATGATTTAGGTAGTCAACTGCAGCGATTAAGTTCTAGGGCCAGCCCGGTGTCACGGGCATGTCCACTGAAGTTAGCTCGCTGGGCACGGCCTGACAAAGTTGGTTTGTATTCTCTAGCACACCTGTAACACTGCAGGTACTGTAGTTCGGTAGAGAAGTTATCCAAACTAGCTTATATAATGATAAAGGGCAGTTGTTTGCCCAGTATTTCGCAGCTAAACGTTTCCTGTAGTATTGTAGATTTGTCGCCAATTATTGTATAAAAATATGAGCCACTAATGTTCATGTGGTGAGGTGATGTATTCATAGTGTAGTAGAAACAAAGATTAAAAAGAAATCACTCCTGTAACATCACATATCCTCTCAAATCCATTTCGTTTCTTCCCTTCTTCCCGGTGCTTAACTTTTTTTCCACGCAGTGTATTTCCATGTCCTAAGGAATTTCAGAATCATTATTTGGGAACACAGCTTACAAGGATAGTATTTTCAGAATGCATCCTCGGATATACCGTCTAATGCACGCCGCAGGTTACGGGATACGAGCGCTAGACGCAGAGGGAAGATTCCCGCGAATCCATCAGCTGTCGCTGCGGCCAGTAACCGGAGACGTGCGCACGAGGTCGAGGAAAGTAAACAGAGCGCTCCAGCCGGCGGAGCCGGGCTGTCCTTTCGCTTTCCGCCTCGCCGCCTCGCAGAGTCCGTGTGACGCGGCTGTGACGCAACAGCGAGAGCACTTGTCCCGGCCGTGCCTGTACCAGAGGCACACCTCGTCCCCCAGTAACCCGCCACAGCCGGCTCGGGCGATGCCAGTTCACCCGCTTTGTGCCTTCGTTAGCTCGCATCCTGCAGCTAACCGGCCTCGTGTCGCTCCTTTATCCGCTGCTAACGGGACCAGATGCGAGCAGATTTCCATTTCTGAGACTCAACGGATGTCGGATATCGGGCTGATTAGATTGATAACGATGATGTACGCCAATTTCCTAGTTCCGTTAAAGGCTTAAAGGAATGAGATAGCTCTAACGAACTGCGAACTCCATCTACTATGTCCCATTTCAGAAACCTCGTAGACTCACTATCGAGATACTACCTTACTGAAAGATACCGATATTACACAGTGGTCAACACGTCTTAGGTAGAAAAGAGGTTGAAAGGAGTTGAAATTACGAATGTCCTTTCGACGCTACGATTGTTCGAGACGGTAAGAGAAGGACAAGGCAGAAAATAGTTACACGGATTTTTGAACACAGGCTCTTGCGAATGCTTGTCCATTGTTTTACCACTTAGGAGACGATAAGAGCCGTAGTCAACCATCTTAATTTAGGCTTTCCAGGATTGCTCTAAGCCGTTTCACGAAGGTTGATAGTAGCCACCATCACGATACTTAACCAGCAATTATAGTACCACCATTATGATTCCACCTGTGGCCATCCAAACCCGATGTATAGAGAAATATACCAGAGCACCTCATTATCGAAATCAAGCAGTGCCTTTTAATCATGCAAATAATGCATCAAGACATTTGTTTCTCGATGTACATGATTAATCAGTTGTGATGTTTCGGAGATAAGCGCTTGACGCCACCAAAGCTTTGCACCGACTGGCATCTAGCATGTCTGCACGGTGATTAATGGGCCTGCAGAACTTTGTGCCCTCGTTATAAACAGGCAAAGATGATTCATGTATGTTGGTTCCAAATCAAAATGTTAGATAAATATTTAAGCAGTGCTGCATTGCAGATACAGTAGTAGATCTTAAAGTTTACATGGCGTACTCGTATTATTTTCTCCTGATTGGGTCAGCCGGACTATTCTCCTCGGAGAAAGAAATATGTAGTGTTTAGAGTTTTTTCACCACACGAGGCATGGCTTTGTAAAGAGTATATTATCCTCTGTATTCGCAATTAATCATCTATCTTACCGTACAGATTTTCATCGCACTTTACTGTTTTTATTACTGCATTATTAACAACATATGGCAGGTTTTGAATTTGCATCCATGGTCGAAACCACAGTTTTGAGGGAGCGCTCTACCTAGAGGAAACCGGTTCAACTCCGGGATTTGGAAGAAATTTCTTCTGCTGAGTATGCAGCCGTGAAGTGGCGTTAGCCTAAAGTTACTAATCGCCATACCTAGTTCCAATGACCTGCGTGGTATCCCAAAATGCTCCGTGTCTCACTCTGTGAAAGCATAATGCATCGGATGGAACTACAAAGCTCGGTTGCTATTTTGACTGTACGCTATATGCTGATCCTGGGATTCAGCCTGTTCCTCCCACAACAACAACAACAATAATCATCATCATCATCAGCTTGAGATAGCGCTTCATCTTTAATGATAGCAATGCTGACTACTTCTTCTGCTGACTAGGAAAGTTTCCCCTATTTTTCTGCCTCGTTCCGTGGATGTGCTGGACCAGTTGGTGTCCTACCTCTTAGGTGGTCGTATGGGTACTGGTTTCTCTTGAGCCCGTTCATGTTTACAAATTTTTGCTAGACTTATGGGGTCCATCCCTTTCCACACGATTCTTTAAATTTCTGTTACTTGCCATCATCAATTTATTTATATTTCATATTCCACACTGTTCTTTAACCGCTATATTTGTTCTTTTGGCCGCCGGCCTATATGGCCGAGCGGTTCTAGGAGCTTGTCTGGAACCACGCGACCGCTACGGTCGCAGGTTCGAATCCTGCCTCGGGCATGAATGTGTGTGATGTCCTTAGGTTAGGTTTAAGTAGTTCTAAGTTGTAGGGGAGTGATGACCTCAGACGTTAAGTCCCATAGTGCTCAGAGCCATTTGAACTATTTGTAGGAGGAGTCTTACAGACGATGATAGAAGGGTGGTTGTAAAGTGGACAAGAGAATAGACGCGACACTTCTATCATGTTGTTCCGTCACAAAATATGTGGCAGAGATGTTAATGCCAAAAACTAACGTACTCCTCTAAACCAATGAGAGTATAGAGCTCTAGATTTATTTCCTGTGCTTTGTATCTTCACCGTCCAAATAACAATTGCACCTATGAAAAAGCTGTTCAGAGGTCAACGTAATACACATGCGCATCGCTATGAGTCTAATTACTTAGTTTTCATAATTGTAGAGCTATTTCACAGCATTGTGAAATAACTCTTCTACTAAATTTTATCAAACGATACGTAGAAATCTTAATAATTGCATTACTTTCCCCAAGTGAAGGACATGAAATTCGCTAGAAAACATCTAGTTTATAACATGTACATACTTTCTTCGAAGTACGAGTAAATACTTCAACACCTCTACATTTGGAACCAAAATGGAGCAGTTAAAAGTATAAATTGATAAATTAGTGGTAGCTACATTTTCATAAACAATTTCAAATTGCCTTAGATAACATTAATTCTCTAAAATCAGCTCTAGATTACTGTAAATTTAGAAATATTTGGGACCAATCACAGAACATCTCTGAAGCACTGTCTGCCACATCTGGAGATGGCGGCTCTAATAATGAGTGCAATAAATGTTCCTAGCTTCTCAATCACTGCGTGGTAACACGGTAGCAACGAATATCCTCACTTAAAGCCCTAAGCTATCGACTACGGCTTTGCAGTAGTGGTTTGCCGTGGCGCTTTTATCTACTTCGTTTCTCAGTCTAAAGAACAATTTTTATGTTCGAGAAAAACACCGACCCACTGTAACGTCGTGAATAGTATTATACAAAAGGAAAAAAAATCTTAAATACGAATTTGAGAAATTCCTTACTCAATGTTAAAGAACCTGGGTTCTAGAGGCAACTACGCAGGGAGTATGTAGCAATTGCAAGACTTCAGTACCAGAAATAGAGATCTATTTTAAACTATTTTTGCACAAAAGTAATTGAGATGATAGAAAATTCATAATATCGGTGACACTGGAGCACTGTAAGAGGCGATTCTGTATGCTGCGGTTGTAGTTTGCCTTACCTCTTAGGTTAGCTGTCGCCTATATTACGTCGATAAGTAATAGGAAACAACACACGTCCTACTGTGCTTCGCGTCCGTTCGGATTTGTTACTCGTGCAAAGTTTGCAGACTTCGATGAACTTCCCTCGCTATCAGCCACGCATCACCACTGCTCTGGTTCATTCTGTATTGTCTGTTACGAAAATGCAAACGACACGCTTTCGCGGTTGCTACTCATTACTATATAATTTTCAGGAACGGATTACACTGACGGTTTGACTTAATAGCATACAAATTTAAGGAAACACAGATTGTTACTGTTTCCGCTGACATTAGGGTACTGAAAGAAAGAAAAATAGCCAATTAGGCCGTCAATATAGTGCCCAAATATGTCATTATTATGAACCATAACCTCATCGACATTTTAACTGATGATTAAGTTAGACAGAGCATTTAAGTTACCTTGTTAGGAACCGCAGCAGTTCGCTCGAGTCACTGGCGGTTCCCTCTCGCGACCTTCAATGCTGGAGCTCTTTCAGCCGTCGCAGCTGACGGTGTAGTAACTGCGTATGGCCGCGCGCCTGACGAGCCGACAACCCCCGTGACACGACAGGTGTCCGCCGCCAAAGGCTGCCGTCGGCCGCGCGCCACTTTCACCTGTCGGTCGCTCAGCCTAAACCCTTTCTGGATCTCCATTCGCACAGGCCTCACTCGCCGTCTCTTGTTAGACACGGCCGCGGTTAGAATTCCGGTCCAATTCACCCGACCGGCTTCCGGTGGTTTCATCAGTTGCATCATTTGAGTGCCATTCGTCAGGGAAGGCACATCTAATTGTTTCGTCAGTCCATATAAAATCTGTTTCCGATGGCACTCGGTACAGAGAAATGATTAACTGCCTGACAGTGATCAAATTCCTCTCCAAAGATATCTCACACTCTGATTTTTCGGAAGCTACTCATTCAACAAACTTGAATAATAGTTTTATATTTTTCAATATCAGAGGGATATCATTAAACATAATAAGAGAACCGTTAATAAAAAGTTTGATACAGTAACTATAAAGTTTGAGTTTATTACCTTCAAAGCCAATTTCATTTGTAGGTTCCGTGAGACCACGCAAGGGAGAGCCAGTTTGTCTGTGAATAGTCAACAGAATGTTCATTAAAATGTTTAAGTTGTTGTCGCCGTCGTCTGCAGTCAGAAGACTGATTCTGATGCGGCTCTCCGCGTTAGTCTACGCTAGCTTTTCATCTCTACATAAATACCGCAACCTAAACCCATTTCAGTCTGCCTATTGTATTCATACCTCGGTCTCCTCCTACAAATACTACCCCCCACACTTCCTTGCATCACCAAATGGACAGTTCCTTGGTGCCTCAGGATGTGTCCTATCAACAGATTCCCTCTTTTCGTCAATTTGTGCCATGAAATTTTTTCTAGGCAATTTGATTCAGTATCCCAGTTTTTTAATCTAACCAAAATTTCAGAAGCTTCTGTTCTCATCTTGTCAGAACTCTTCATTGTGAACGTTTCACTTCTACACAAGGCTATATTTCGAACAAATACCACCTTAAGACTTCTTAACACTTAAACCGTGACTTACTAAACTGAGGGTTCGGCGCCATTCGCACCTGTCAGCACCTGCATTCATCGAAACTGGAATTATTACTTTCTTCCTGAAGTCGGAGGATATTTCCCCCATCTCACATAACTTGCACACCAGATGAAATAAATTTGCCACGGCTGGATCTCCCAAGGACATCAATAATTCTGACGGAAAGTCATCTACTTAAGGTGCCTTGACTCCACTAAGATCTTCCAGTGTTTTGTTAAATTCTTTGCGAAGTTGCAATCGAACTGAGCCGTCCTTCTGGAATTGCATCAGTTCGGCTTCCGAGAAATAGATCACTTCTCGAAGAACTCTCAATAAAAATGGTATGCAGCTGATTTTGCTTAGAGCTCCTTAAAAACAAAAAAGGATGGCCCTATCCACTATGTCTTGAGTATTGATAGTCCTATAACTCAGTATTAATAAACTGATTCACTAACTATTAAATCAAAGACTAGGTCCAAGTGAGCCCAATTTTTATAGCAAAATGTTCAGTATGCACGAAACGTGGAACTATGACTGTCTGCCTCGTCATGTATGAGCTTACATGAAATAAATGAAATACAGAAAATCGGTAACTTTATTCCGTCCTAACCAGCCGATGCTGTTAAATGTCACCATCTTCCCTGTTGTGTGTTAACGAGTAGACTGCGAATGGTGCAGATGGATGCCAACGGAATTCCTCTGCCAATTCAGGCTGTCTCATCAGCAGCATGAAGTCTATGTGCAAGTATCGTTGTCGAATCTGTGTTGTTCTGCTCTCTGCCGCTGAGTGAAGCTACAAAGCGCCTGTTGTGCTTTATCCGCTCAAAGTTCACATCTAAAAATCTCCCATCAATGAGGAAAGGGTCGCCCAGGTCTTACCAAAGGCGTAATTATAGTGTTACTGTTTCTTTAGCACCAAAAACTATATAAAATCGTACAACAATCGGTCAGCATTTTACCCGTACATTAACGAGAATTTCGGATGCGTGAGGCTGTCTCGCTCCTTTATATCATTAATTCAAGGTCTTCTCGTGAACAAATATTCAGAAAACGGCTCGTGCCCTTCCTCTCCAGCTGTTTCATAAGAAGACGCAACACGTTTTGTCCTGTCCGTGGGTGAAAGAAAAATCTACATTCCTATCAGATCTTGGCGTCTATCTGCCAAAACGAGCTTCTACAAGCGATGAAAAACACGAAAATAAATCTGAACAGTTTGCTTTCGGGAGAGGCAGGCAGATAGAGATCTGTTCCAGGTTGACTTCAATTCCACCTGCCTTGTGAGAACACTCTGCGCAAAATACAATGCCCGCAGCAGAAAGCCCTTTTACGCAAGGACCTAGCTGTAAAACTTCCATTAATTTGCTGGGGCAAGTCTGTCCAGATCAGTTTTTAGAATTCTGCTCGACTCTCGTATTCTGCACTGTTTTCTGAAGCACGAGGGAAAAGTTGACTACTGGCGCCAGAGCGACTCTGAGCCAAAACAATGTGGACTGGCAGAGTACGAATACCTACCACTTCTGGCTGGCGTCAACGCCTCGTCTACTCTCCAAGTTGCCCATCCTCCTTCCAGAGTAACACAATGGAGCATCTCGGTTTCTTTACCATAAACGAAAAATCTAACACTGCAAGCACAGAAACCTAGTTCGAATACAGAGAAAAAGATAAAGTGATGACTTTGATCTTTACAATCACTGTTGTTCACCTAATAACTTGAATTCAAAATATGTTGATCGCTCTAAACATGACTTCAATTGATTGCATACTGAGGGAATGTAGTCTACTCCAGGTACCTTGTTCCACTTAGGTATTTCAGTTCTCTATTAAATACTTTTCACTTAATCATGCAGGCCGGTGTGGCCGAGCGGTTCTAGGCGCTTCAGTCTGAAACCGAGCGACCGCTACGGTCGCTGGTTCGAATCCTGCCTCGGGCGTTGATGTGTGTGATGTCCTTAGGTTATTGAGGCTTAAGTAGTTCTAGGTTCTAGGGGACTGATGACCTCAGATGTTAAGTCCCATAGTGCTCAGAGCCATTTGAACCACATAATCATGTCTTCCCTCTTATATTCACATGGAAGTGAAATCTGTCCCAAAGTTCGTTCCTATTACATGGACCCTCTACATATGCAGCTGTTTCTTTTTTGCTTAATATGGGTTTTCCACCTGAGATCTTGATATTCATACAGCTGCCTGTCGTCTCTACAAATGTCTCTTTAATTTTCCCATAGACAGCATGTAACTTTCCCCTGGTTACGTATGCTTCTAGAATCTAGTATTTGTCGTTTAACCATTCCTACTTTACCGTTCTGCGCTTCCTGACAGCTTCAGTTTCGTCTACGTTGTTTCGCCTGGAACACTTGCTGCGTTTGTAAATTTTCTCGTTTTGTTCAGTTAAATTCAGTATCCTGTGTTATCCACGTTTTCTACAAGGCCCTGGTTTATCTATGTGATTCTCTTCTCCCTTTTATGTTTCATCTCTGAGATGCCCAGTCTTCTTCGTTTGTATTCCTTTCACCTATTCCAGTCCAACATTGCTTAATGCTTCCTCTGAAACACTTCACAACCTTTGGTTCCTTCACTTTATCCAGATCCCATCATACTAATTTCTTCCTTTTTTACAATTTCTTCAGCTTTAATCTGCATTTCATAAGCAACAAATTAGCTCGTTGACTTCCGCCTCTGGATCGTATTAGTTTAAAATCTCGTTTTGTATACTTGGAACCTTCCAGTGTACCCAGGTTTCTTCCACGTATACAGCTTTCCCTCATGATTCTTAAACCAAATGTTAGCGATGAGTAAATTGTACTACGCGCAAAATTCTACCATGCGGTTTAATCTTTAATTCCTTTCCGTCATTCCACACTCGTATTTCTCCTTCCCTTCGTGTTCATGCTTCAAAATTAATCACCCATCACGATTAATTCTTCGTTTCTCCTAGCTACCTGAATAATTTTCTCTACCTCGCCATCATTCTTTCAATCTCTTCATCACGCAGTTGCCATATAAGCTGGTACTTCTTTGGTAGGTGTTCGTTTCGTGTATATCTTGGCTACGATAATGTGTTAATGGTTGCTTATCTGCATCCTATATTATTATTCATCGTTAGCTCTACTCCTGCATCACCTTTATTAAAGTTTGTGTTGATAACCTTATACTGACCTGACAAGAAATCCTGTTCCTGCTGCTACGAACTTCTCTAATTCCTGCTATATGTAACTTCAAGCTATCGAGTCTCCTTTCCAACTCTCTAACCAACCTATCCGATCAAGCGATCTAACATTCCGCGCTCAGGCTGATAGAATGCCGTTCCGTTTCTCCTGATGTCGACGTCCTTCCACGTAGCCACTGCCAGAAAATCCATATGGGGCACTGCTATTATGTGATAAATATTTTACTGAAGAGGATATCACGATCATTAAGCCATGCAGTAGCGCAGCATGCTCTGGGGAGTAAAATAACGGCTTCAGTTCCCTTGCTTTCAGCTGTTCTCATTTTCAACACATCAAGGCCAAGTTGCCCAACGTTACATCAAAAAATCAATAAAACTCGAAAGGAATAATATAAGAATAACACATTACATTGTTCTCAACTATTGCGAGGGGCTCCTGTACAAAATGGTAGTGTGCCACAAGGCAACCCTTAGACTTGGATTTGAGTATTCAACTTGGGTTGCCAGTAGTGTGTTTCAGGCCTACTGGAAGCCTATTGAAAATGAAACCTGCTTAATAATGCACATCTTTCTTTTCTAACCTCAAAGAAAAGTTATCAAAGTGCATATCGTACTTCCTTCCAGTGTTCCTTGAATGACTGTTGCAGATTCTTTCGAATGAGTGAATATTGTCAGCAACAAATCACATGATGGAATAAACGTACAGGAACGACAGAGGTAAATTCAAACAAGCCTGAACAACGGCTTTCTCGAATTAAAGAACAAACGCTGCAGATCAGTCAGACATCCTGTTTCTGGGCTCTTAATATTCTCAGCGAACGCCTAGAGTTGCTGCAGCATGACGACGGCGTGCTGAAAATGTATGGTTATCGATAAGTGAAATTCATTAAAATGAGTAGTTGAAAGGGGGTAAGCGGCACATAGCCCAGTACGCACCATCGCGGAAAAATTAGCTAATTTTAAATCTTTAAAGGGTATACAGATGCATGAAGGGGAAAGTAACTATATTGTGGCGTATCCTGCACAACCACAGGCATCCTTAGAACTCTTCGCAGAAAATTTAAGACAGTTCCATTTGAAAAACTGCATATTTGTTACAAAGAAAGTATTCGTAAAATTGCTAGCATTTGTACGAGGACACTATAAGAATTGACTGTGCCATTGTCGTCACACATTACGAGGAAACGTACCCGTTAATGAAAGCTGAGTGTCTGCCGATACTACCAAAAAGGGAAGGAAGAAAGATTTGTGTTTAATTTCCTGTTCACGACGAGGTCATTAGAGACTACGCGGAAAGCGTAACTAGAGGAGAATACGGAAGGATTTCAGTCTTGTCCTTTTGAAGGGACCTATCCCGGCATTTGTCTTCAGCGATTTATTGGGACTACAAAAGCCTAATTCAGGAGAGACGTGCAGAGATCTGAACCGGCTTCCTCGCTAATTCTAGTCCTGTTTTGCCATTGTGACACCTCGCTCGGTCCGTCGCAAGGTGAATCGTCACACAGCGTCCATGGAGTTAGCTTTATAGTATAGTCAATTAAACGCCGATCGTCGTTCCTCGAGAAAAACGTGGCTCGGGCTGCCTCCAAGCGCCCGTTTTTCGTGTCGCCGATCTTAACTGATCTGAGGGTTGCATACGACTTTATAAGCTCACGGAACATAAAGCTGGCCACCCCTTTGTGAATGCACAAATGAATCGTTAAACCTTTACAGAAGGGACAGCGAATGAGTCACTTGCTCAACCAATCACGCGATGTGTCTACATGAGCATAAGGAAGTAGCAATCAGTGAGAGATTTGTGTTTCAAGCGGACATTGTATGTAGACGTGGGTAAATCTAAGACGTGATAGAATGGCGAAAAGTGGCAACTGTGTTTGGCCGGCCCATGGCCATACGGTGAGTGAAGTTGCCGGATTTTAGTGTTCCGCGGTGGGCTGTTCAGCGTGTGTACAGGTTGTGGTGTAACGCGTGTGACCAAGAAACACGTCGTCAGAATTGCGGTCGGAGAAAGATCCTGACTGAGAGGGACCGGAGACGGCTCGCTTCCAAACCCGACAGGAGTTGCTGCAGTCAGTGAATGAAGGTCCGTCACCACGTGTTCGCGGGAGGCCATTGCGACAGGAACTGCGTGCAGTGAACACAGGGAGTAGGTCACCTCTCAAGAGACCGTTGCTCACACAGGCGCATAAGGCTGCGGGTCTTGAATGAGCGACGAATCATCAGATATTGACAGCAGCTGACGGGCAGAATGTGATATGGTCTGACAAATCACGTTTTTGCCTACATTAAACTGACGCACGTCGTAAGATCGCCGAAGGCCAAATGGAATGATATCATCCTCAAAATGTACAAGGTCAGGTTCAAGCCAGAGATGGCTATGTAATGTTATGGCGGTGTTTTTCTTACCATGAATTAGGCCCGCTATCTGATGCGACCATTAACATGAACCAGGATGTTCGCTTAAATATTCTTAATGATCAGGTGTTGCTTTTCAATCAACATCTGCATGATGGGTATGCTATTGACACCGCTATTTTGCAATACAACAGCAGAGTTCATCTTGCTGGAAGAATGTGTGACTGGTTTCCTGAACAATTCCCCACTTTATCACACATCGACTGGCCTGCAATATCACCTAACTTCAGCCCCATAAAATATATGTGGGACATGCTGGAACAGCGTGTAGAACGCCAACGTTAATATCTCCTTAATTTGTTGGAACTGCGCGATGAAATTCTTAGTGAGTGACTCATCGCGGATGCGACATACCTGCACGCCGCGCGACGTAGCCGCGCGGTATCGGGTGCCTTGCACGGTTCACGCGTCTCTCCCCGTCGGAGGTTCGAGTCCTTCCTAGGTCATGGGTCTGTGTGTTGTCCTTCGCTTGAGTTTGTTTAAGTTGGATTAAGTAGAGTGTAAGCCTAGGCACCGATAACTTCAGCAGTTTGGTCCCACAGGAACCTAGCACCACCACATATCTGCACAATCTGACTCACATCCTAACCGTATCCATGTGGTCATAAAGTCCAGGGGTGAAATTACTCGGTATTAAATAATGCATGTAATGATCTTTCTATGGGGCGTAAATTGAAGTCTGTCTTTGTAACAGATCCTGCTGGAAGTAACAATCGTTGATCAAACATGTTTCTATTGAAGAGATTAAAGCACGTGTGTCCTCAAACCGAAGATCGGTTTGAAACGATAGTGCTCTGCTTGGCATGGTCCTGCTGATCGTGGGGTGCCCTTGCTGCCTTCCTCCAACCTTTGAACTGTATTACTTAGCCAGTTACATGGAGATTACAGTTTAGGGTAGATTCCGAACCGTAGTGCAACTTGGCGTTTTCCGCTTTAACAAACAACGCTAGAAGCGACATAAGCGATCCACGACAGAGAAATACCTGGTCACACTAGAGAGATGCAGTGAACTCGCCTTACTTGTTACGGAGGATTAGCTGTGTCAAATCTGGAAAAACTGAATCACAATTTCAATTCTCTGTAGTGTCGACCATAAAGTCTAACACCGCATTTGCAATGTGGAAAAAAATTTTGTACAGGGACGGAAGAATAGACCACTTTGCAGTTAATTAACAAAGCAATGTCTGAATAAAGAGCGGGTCGGAAATCTCGAAAAACTTTCGCCTTGTGACCTAGTAAAGTCTCAAGCGATAATATATTCAGCTACCTATGGAAGATAAACGGTCGACCTCCATAATCCCCATAACGGAGTTATCGGCTGCCTCCACTAAAAGTTAAGTTCTCTGGGCCAAACGTTACTAACCTGGTTAAGTAACCATAATTCCTACAGTTTTTGGAACATCTGCCAGTGTTTCGGCTGAGACCACGTTTCCTGTGCAGTGGCAGTTCCTGCAAAGTCGCGTCACTCATAAGCAGTGTGTTGTCTGTGTTTTGAAACAATGTGTTCATTCTTCGGCAGTGAGTAACGTTTCACGAAGCCGCGATAAAGGCCATAATGCTGGCGAGCTGACTCACGGCAGCTTTGCTCAGAGAAGTAAAGTTAGGAAAGTGCTACCCACTTCCGCGCCTTCAGATTACGCTACAAAACGTTGAGCAATAAACAGATTAACACAATCCGTGCAGAGATTCTAAACGAAAGCACCTTGATAACATTGCAACAGGGTGTCGTGGAGCCAGTAAAAGATAATCTAGCAGCGACACAAGTGACAGGGTTGTCACAATCAAGTCAACATTGGCGTCTTGATATCTCTCCTTTCAGTCATCACTCTTAGATTTTATCAACATTCTAAAATCATTTAAAACTTAACTATAAATAATCTTTCTTGCTGCATACGAGCACCAGTGTACCTAGCTTTGTTTTGTGTTACAGCGAACCCCGTAGTTCAGAACATTTTTAATAACAAATCAATGAGCATTATTAGCCAGGTTTCTTAGTAACTTCGGTATAAATCGTGTTCATAGCTTCTTCATGTGACAGTACAGACTGTAAGGCACAGCAACTGCTAACTAATTCAAACGGAATCCTGAAAAACTAGCATAATGAACACAATTTGTTTCCCTATTGTAGTCGACAGATGTGTGTGCGTATTTGCTTCGCAACGTACCAGACTTCAATGCCCGATACCTGAAAAAAAAGTAGCTGTTCCGGTTTGAAAAAGACATCACCAACGCTCGAGAGAGTGGCGTTGGCAGTCATATTGGCAAACGCACCTATGTCCAGAAACGCTATAGGCGAACGAGTTGATGGGGAAAATTTCGCACCTGCCATGTGTTTTCTTCCGCGCCTTTGCAGCTGAGCCCAATGCTTCAGTCTCCAATGATCTCTTTGTCAACGGAGTGTCATACTCTAAACTTTCGTCCTTGTATGCAGCTTCTCTACACTGCACACTGCTCCTTCGGTTCATTTAGCATTGTTCTGTATTTTGCATATTACAGTTGCGGAGAACATGCGCACTTTCTTCTCAGCTTGGTGAATCTAAATTATTTAGCTGTTGCTAAAATTGAAAATCTGCAACCAAGTGTCACCACATTGACTTAGTTTTAAAGAGTAAAATAAAGCAGACACGTCAGAAGCATCTCAGTTCATTTGGCAAAACCGCTACGACTTTTCGAAGAATGGCTAACGGAGTTTGGGCAGTTAGAAGTGAGTTAGGTTCCAATGAAAGGACGTTCCTTCAGCACTTCATTTCATCAAACTAGAACATTTATTATTTTTACTTCCTGTTACCAAACGTGGAATTTCAACCTGTTGGAGCTGGGGAAAACCATTTTCCAGCGTCTCCTTATCGAAATATTACGAGAAACGTAAAAAAATTCTTAAAAACCATAGCTTTCGACAAAGCATAGGACTCGTGACGTCATAAAAGCAGTACGTGACCATCATGAGCCCTTCAGTGAGAAATTCAAAGCTAAAAAAACGCGATTTTAAACTGCAAGGTGTTTTTGTAAGAAATAATTATACGAGTAAAAATTGCTTATAATTTTTTAATTGAATAACTTATTTCTGCAAGGACGTTAATCTCAAATTACGGAATTGTTTTAAGAAATAATGTTCATAGTGATTTTAATAAATTATGTTTGAATATTTATTATTTCTGTTCTCATTTTTTTAAATCTCAGATTCAGTAAATCATACAACTGCACAGTAAAATGTCATAAAATTAAGTAATAAACTATACGTGCTGTGTTTGAGGCCTTCAGTTTCTAAACTGCTCTAGAATGCTACTTCTCCTGAGAAATTAGCATAAAATTTTCCACTATGGGTCTCTCACCATCGGCCTAAGAATCTGTAAATCCTACATATAATCCTGAATTGAACTGGGCATTTAGGTAGCAGCATAGTTGCAGGTTTACAGGGCGCTGAGAAACATTAAACTGCAGGGACGGATTCCTGACTGGAAATGGAGGAAAGAAGGTCCTACGAACACGTGTCCGGAAATGGACGCGGCGACAAATCGTCCCGGAACACAGTACAGAGCTGTATCGCATCCTCGTCGTAAGAGATGTTGCAAGTGGCCTCCATGGGATAGTAGCGGTTGTCATGCGGGACACGCCTAATCGTACTACTTTGGCTTACACCTTTGTGGCGGGCACTTGCCTGGAGCTTGTGTTAGGATTCGTCTCAGATATTATTTAACCTGGTTCTCCAAATCTGATGTACGCACAGCTCTCTGCTTCCCTGTTTGTTCCTCTGTCTGAAAGGACCTATTATCACACAAACGACCAAAAAGGGCTTTAAATGTATGGTGTGGTTGGCGCCTGTGAGAGTGCTTGTATTGGTATAGCCGTGTTGCCTCTCGTCCGTTTCCATCTGCTTGACCGTACACAAAAACCGTCTCGGCTTGTTTCCGACATGAACACTGGACCGCTCTGCTTCTTAAAGTACGACTGTCTGCACCACAAAAGAAACACGCGGCACCTGGCTCGAGGAACTGTTAGTCGCTAGCGCCATGTATCTTGGCAACGAAGCACTTCCAGACACATGTTCAGAGGAATTTCTTTCCTCCATTTCCAGTTAGGAATCCGTCCTCGCTGTTTGTCGATCGTATTAATGCCCACGCTGTGTAGTGCAGCGTGTAGGCATGGTGTCGGAGGATTCAGCCTCCGCACGTTGCGACCTCTGCTCGGCGGTGACGTCCTCGGGGCCTGAACTAGGGAGACGCGCAGTGCGTGCCACCGTGACGTAGCGCAAGTCCCGCGCCGCGCCAAGCAGCGCCTTCGGCGTCCCCGTGGCCGCGTCCTTGGCCGAGTGCGAGGCAGCCGCCGCCGCTAGGTGTCGGTCGGTGGCTGGCTCTGCCTCAGCGCTCTAGCTCACTGACACTCCAGCGTGTCGCATTAAGGCCGAGCGCCTAGCTGTGTTGCGGAGCTGTTCTCCGGTTTCTGTGCGACGCTTCGCAGTTTTTTCCTTCGATAATAAACTAAATCGTGCTCGCCTGTAGACAGTAAAGCTAAAGATTTCCTTGGACCACGATGGAAGAAATATAATCCAAATTTCGCTACCGAAGAAGTGTGTCTATTTCTCCACTACTACAAAGTAGAAAAACGTGGTAATTTTAGCATTTTCCTCAAGAGTGAGTTGGTACATTGGACGAGATACTGATTTCGCAGTCGGTTGGTGTCTATTTGAAATCTAAGTGCAGCAATCCTGATGCAAGCTCCCCAAAGCTTCTCTGATTCCCTAAGAGGCGAATGCTTGAACGGCCGATAAGGTCACGACTGGCTCTAAAAACGCCCTTTCATAGCAGAACGAACGACCTATACTGAAGAACCAAAGAAACTGGTACACCTGCCTAATATCGTGTAGGGCTCCCGCGAGCATGCACAAGTGCCGAAATACGACGAGGCATGTCGGAAGTAGTTCTGGAGGGAACTGACACTATGAATCTTGCAGGGCTGTCCATACATTCGTAAGAGTACGACGGGGCTGAGATCTCTTCTGAACAGCACGTTGCAACGCATCACCGATATGCTCAGTAATGTTCATGTCTCCGGAGTTTGGAGGCCAGCGGAAGTGTTTAAGCTCGGAAGTGCGTTGCTGGAGCCACTCTATAGCAATTGTGGAAGAGTGGGGTGTCGCATTGTCCTCCTGGAGTTGTTAAAGTCCGTCGGAATGCATAATACACGTGAATGGATGCAGGTGATCAGACAGTATTATGTACGTTTCACCTGTCAGAGTGGTATCTACACTTACCAGGGGTCCCAGATCACTCAAACTGCACACGGCCCACACCATTGTAGAGCCACCGCCAGCTTCAACAGTCCCCTGCTGACATGCAGGGTCCATGGATTCCTGAAGTTGTCTCCAAAGCCGAACACGTCCATCACCTCGTCTTAATTTCAGACGAGACTTGTCCGACTTGGCAAGATGTTTCCAGTCGTAAACAGTGCAATGTCGGTGCTGACCGGCCTAGGCGAGGCGTAAAGCTTTGTGTCGTACAGTCATCAAGAGTACACGAGAGGCCCTTCGGCTCCGAAAGCCCATATCATGATGTTTCGTTGAATGGTTGGCATGCTGACTGTTGTTGATGGCCCAGCATTGAAATCTGTAGCAATTTGCACTTCCGTCACGTTGAATGACTGTCTTCATTCGTCATTGGTCCCGTTCTTGCAGGATCTTTTTCAGGTCGCGGCGACGTCGGAGATTTGGTGTTTTACCGGATTCTCCTGGTATTCTCCTGGTATTCTCCTGGTATTCTCCTGGTATTCTCCTGGTATTCTCCTGGTATTCTCCTGGTATTCTCCTGGTATTCTCCTGGTATTCTCCTGGTATTCTCCTGGTATTCTCCTGGTATTCTCCTGGTATTCACGGTACATTCGTGAAATGGCCGTACTGGAAAACCCCACTTCGTCACCTCGGTGATGCTGTGTTCCATCGCCCGTGCGACTATAACACCACGTTCAAACTCTTCAAAATCAAAATCTTGGTAGCATTCCATGTAGCAGCAGTAACAGATCTAACAACTGCGCCAGACCCTAGTTGACTTGCATAGCCGTTGCCGACCGCAGCGCGGTATTCCGCCTGTTCACATATCTCTGTATTTGAATACGCAAGCCTATACCAGTTTGTTTGGCGCTTCAGTGTGTTTAGCTACTGACTTTTAATTAATATGTTCAGGTAAATTATCTTAGCCGAAAACAAATACTTCGGTTCATTATGCGACTGATCAGCCACACGTCTTGTAACGGCTTGCTTGTGTAGGAATATGCTCGCGTTAGTAATATGAAGTCACGTGTTACTAACTACTGACTTCGTGAATCACCTTTATTATTATCACGATTTAGTTAGGTTTGTTGGGAGCCAATCCTTGCAAGGTGGGTGATGGCGGATTGGCAAAATAGTGGATCAACTTTGAGGATGCAAGAGGGCACGTGTCCCCTCCAGGACATGCAGGCGGGCGGTCACTGCCCTCGGTCACACTTAGTAACCGCACACGCCGGCGCGGCCTAGGCCGGCCTTGGCGCCAGCAAACAATCTGAGCCGCCACGCCAGTTCGCGGCCCTGCCTACGCACCGCAGACTTGCCCGCCGCTTTTCACGGCGAGCCAGTGCTGGCTCCTCTGAGGTCATGTAACTCGCCCACTACGAACTCCGTTCACTGCAGCAACTGCTTTTGCCAGTCTCGCCGATGTAGGACAAGTTTGGACGGCGAGCCACGCAAGGCCCACGGTTGTCACTCGGATACTCCAGCGGCTGCCCACAGCAGGCGGACGCTGCCCCTGTCACAGTTCCCGCACCACTCCAGCTGCCGTGCACTGCCACAGAAAACCTCAGCGCGGCGCTGCTCCACCATCTCGCCGACACTCGTGCTCTTTGGCGCGACTCAGGATCCTGGCCCACACCGGTGCACACTGATGGACGAGGCGTGAATTAAACTGTGCTGTGAAACACCTGTTTCACGGCACGTAATCAAGTAATGCTCCCAGACTCAATTAGTACGAAAGTCATCAAGTAAAACAGAAGAAATATCTGGCGTTCCACAACGAAATGTCATAGACCCAGTGCTGTTTCTGATCGACATAAACGGTTTAGGAAACTATCTGAGCAGTCATCTTACAGTGTTTGCTGATGATTCTATCATTTACTGCGTTATAAAGCCATTAAATCGCCAAAAAAATAGTAAAATGATTTAGACAAGATACTTTTATGGTGGAAAATGTGGCAATTGACTCTAATTAATGAAATTCGTAAAGGGGTCCACATGAGTACTAAAAAGAATTCGATAAATTTCGGTTGCACGTTAAATTGAACAAACCTAAAAGTTGCAAATTCCACTAAATACTTACTGGGCTACAATTACGAATAACTTTAGTTGTAACGATGAGGTCATGGGTAAAGCAAAACGAAGACTGTAATATATTCTCAGAAGACTTAAAAAATGCATCAGATTACTAAAGAGACTGCTTACACTACGCTTAACTGCTGCGTTCTGGATTATTGCCTTGATGTGTGGGATTCGCATCAGATAGGATCGACAGAAGACATCGAAAAATTCAAAGAAGGGCAGCTCATTTTGTACTATCACGACATATAGGGCAGAGTGCCAAAGATATATGAATTTCGGGGGCAATCATTAAAATTAAGGCGTTTTTTCTTCTCATATCATCACAAACTTCCTCCTTAGAGTATTGAAAATATTTTTTTGGCGCCCACCAACAAATGGAGGAATGGTCATCGTAATGCAGTAAGAGAAATCAAGGCTAGCACGGAAACATTTAAGTATTCATTCTTCCCGAGTGCTGTTGGAAATTTCAAGACTACAGAATTAGCTCGAATGCGGTTCTATAAACCCTCTGCCAGGCAGTTAATTGTGCATTGCAAAGTAATAATGTAGCCAAAACCCTCAAATCATGCATTGCATTTACGAAATTTCATTTTGCGTAAGACGCCCTACAACCTACCCATTCAATAGCAAGGAGAAAACATTTATTAAGTAACAGTTTGCACAAAATCACTTGCAGTGACTGCAGAAAACTGATTATTGGTGAGACAGACAGGGCCATAACAACTAGGCTGACTGAACATGAACGCAGCTGGAAGTTGCATAATTCACTCTACCTCTGCCGAACACGTGCTGAAGGAAGGACACAGGTACCAAGTCCACACTGAAGTACTACCTAAAGCCAACAAAGGAAGAAAACTAAGCCTTTTACATGCCCTGGAGGTAAACACCTTTAGCTCCAAATCCTCAGCTGGTTCTAAATGATGAATCACAGGTGAACACAGTCACTTTTAAGCTTCAAATTATGCTATCAACCAGCCATATAGCCACAAACCGCCTTAATGACACAAGCTGCTACATAAAATTAAACCATAACAGCATTTCCTATTCCTTATCCCACAAACTTCAACAATTTAACCTGTAAAAATTTAATATTGTAGATTTTAACCATATTTAATATTCTCCAGTGCATAAAAATGTCAGTTAAAATGTAAAACATGTTTGTTGGACAACCTAAGTTGTTAGTGCTCAGTTACATAGTTCTCAACCAATGTCACTACTTCAGAAACTGTGGCATTACAAACGTGTAACCTCTAATACCATAACATTACATATTTTATTTATCGTTTATAATACTGATCATTACCTACAGTATAGTCTACCATGTTACAAACACGTTTGTTGCCTCGGCCATTGTCAAGATCACCAACAAAGGCATTATAACAGATTGATATGTAATATTGTTTAGTTTAGTTACTTAATGTGCGTAACATTGTCCATTGCATAAGGTGTTACTTCAACATTAAGAAAAAGAGTTAGATGCAGAAGTCTGTATGCAAGTGATTGTATATTCGGCTCCAATGTTTGGTCACCTAAGAACCACAGAGTCACTTTCAGACGCTAGTCAGTCGTTTCCTGAAGATAGCCTCATAAGCCGAAAACTTGTTTCAAATAAACAAAAATCGGCATAAAAATCAGTATAACAAAAACAGTGCATTTGTTATTCAACCTTAAATAATCAAGTCGATGTAAATACAGAGAAACTGTTGCATCCATTTTGAATATCTGCAGATCTCCTAATACCTTACGGCAGCGTCTGTCCTGTGATCTTCTCACGTCAGACTTCAAGACTTCCCCGACAGATATCAGCTGCATTTAGCCTGGTCCATGTGCCAGTTTAGACTAGGATACTCCTTCGTTTCTAAGTGCCACTTCACATCAATTAGCCATCATTGGACGCATGATCGTCAGTGATACTGTTCTGCTCAGAAGCAGACTCGAATGAGAATCTAATGTAATGGCATGTGCTCCTTATTTAGTCCTCTCTTATTCATTACCGTTCTCGCTCTCATTCAATTCGTGGTTGTAGCTTAATACTAAATTAAGAGATTCGAATGGGGGTTTTGGCGGGAGACGCCTGAAGGTAGGTTAAGCCGCTTGATTGGAAAGGATTTTCTTCACCTTGAACAACTGCCTCTTTCCTGGAAGTGAGTGAGAGTCGTGTCTTCTGTATATTAAGTGACTAATTAACATATGCATAGTGTGATGTCACGTTTTGATTGTGTAATAATGAAAGGGAAAAGGTGAAACTTGGTGGAGGCACACAACCAACTTCTCCAGAATAGCGCCAAGGAGGCTGCCGACATTCCTTGGGACACTGCGGATAGCTTTGCACAGTAACGCAGAAAACGGTCGCGAAATCTGGTGATCTGGAGCCTTATCCCTCCTCCCCTTGGTGGGCAAGCAATAGTGCTGAAGATTTCTTCCACCTCCACCACCAGAACTCGAACAACATACCTTGGACTTGCACAGACGAGGTTTAAGGGGCTTGAGTGTGGAGGCGGCTAGTACAGGTGATGATGGGTAGTATAAACTGAAAGCCTGCGTGCTACTTCCCATTTGCATTTTGTCATTGGTTCGGAGTGTACTTTTCATTTGGGGAACGATAGGTGACAATCTTTGTAGACCTGGCTAACCTGATCTTACCAATGATCCAACAAGCTGCATAGGTGCTGAGTGTCTGAGGGACTTCGCTACATAATGGATGAACAAGCTTTTTCCGTCGCGGATGAGTACATGGTGCAGACTTACAAACCTGCTTAATTAATCCAGGTTGTAGATATACTTACAACACATTAATAGATTCCTCCGCCAGTGCGAAGTATAACAATAGTCATCAAAAAACGGGAACAGCACTTCTGCAGAATTAACTTTTTGATCAATTTTCGGCCTACAAGGGCATCATCAGGCAATAACTGACGATAGTGCCATCGAGAAGGGTATAATTCTGGTGAATTGTGGAGAAGATAATTTTACGGATTTGTTCACAAGTGCTCTTTCCTCTTAGCTGACTGTAAGCAGGTGCTGCCTGATGATCGACTAGAAATACAAAAAGTGTTTCTGTAGATAAATACATGTTGTCGAGCATCCACAATGCCTTTCATTGACATTGATGCACACTTTTAATCATGTCAAAACATCTTTAACTAAGAATGGTTCAATGGATTGTTTTGTTTTTTCAGTAAATCTGTGCATTAGTGTTGAACCTATCACCAGGTTAAAATGAAAATTTCATTTTCGCAAGTTGAAACTTGCTAAATATCATGAACTCTTCTTTCTCAATATCTGCCCAGTTGTTTTGTCTCTGCGAAAAGGAAAACAGTGAACAGTTTGTACAAGCCATTACACAACCTCAAAGGCAAACACGACCAATAGCGCTATTTCGAAGTGCTTGTTAAACATTTAGCTGCGGACAGCTACTCCACTCCGGCCTGATGGAAACAGTGTTTGTGATCTCAACGAAGTAGAGTGCGCCCAACTTTAATAAGTGTAAGCAAGCCAAGAGAACTATCTTTACTCAGACACTAGGAAAACACGTGGTGTTTGTTCTGGTGGAGAAAGTTCCATTCACCTAATTGGAATAAGTTACGTCTTTATTTCTTTCATATAATCAGTGAGCGTTATCTGTGGTACCAGATCCGCTTGTGCTGGGATGAAGTGGAAATGTACCTAGGCCTCGGAATTTACAGTGATACGCTGCTTGTTTCGGTGGACACGCGTGTGGCTATTTGTGGAAGCCCTCTATTTATTTCTCATTTCAACTACAAATTTAGACTTCACGAAAAAATATTAAGCCTGAGAACAGAAACGGAAGAAAATGATAGAAGTGATGTAACATAATTTTAAGTCAAGGAGGTAAAACTTAAGGGAAGAAAAGGCAACTGCATTTGTTTCTAATATTCGTAGTAGTCCCGAAATGATTGTAACTGAACAGTTGCCCAGAATTCCCTAATAAAGCTAGAAAACCGTCAGGAAAGTAAATTCTTCCAATTGGGCAAGTCTGAAGTTGAAACGCTTGTCAGTGTTCCACTGAAGGATGGTCACTGTGTCGTTTTCCCCCGCAACTAGTCGTAATACCAGCCTTTGCGTCAATTCTGGCATATGGACGCAGTGGGTGAAGATTAGAGACCACAAAATTTCCGTTGACAAACTTCTTTCGCTTTTAGAGTAAGGTAAAAGAACAAGAAGGGCTTCATTTGCACTACGAAAGGAAACTAGAGACAGAGGGAAAAATATTTCAAAACCCGAAGACCACCGCAGAGGGTCAATGATGTCGGAATAGAGACAAGAGCTGTGAAGAGTTAATAGGTGAAAAATCTGTTATGAGCATTTCTTTCCAGAGAAGTTACCATGGGTACACTATTACAAAGATATGCTGGATGTTGAGTATCGCAGTTCGACTCTCAAAGAGCCAAGGTGAGGACGATTGTTGCCTCTGAGGAGGCGTGCAGTGCTGCTCCCGCAAAACACACAGTGAAGTCTGAAGGAGCACGTGTTCATGAGACACCAACAAACACAGTAGTCGAATGACAAAGTATTTAGCCACAACCATGAACTGAATGAGGGCGGCAACGTTAATGAATATGAAAGGACTTTGAATGAGGAGCACATGTCATTACATTCGGTTCTCATTCGAGTCTTCATCTGAGCAGAACAGTCTCTCATTGAAGATCATACGTCCAATGATGGCTAATTGATATGAAGTGGCCCAACGCCACCACTTAGAAACGAACGAGTATCCTAGTCTGAATTCTGGTACATGGACCAGGCTAACTGCAGTTGATATCTCTCGGGGAAGTCTTAATATCAGATGTGTGCATATCGAACGATAGACGCTGCCATAAGGTATGAGGTGGTGCGGTGATTTTCAGATATTCAAAGTGGATGCAACAGTTTCTCTGTATTTGCATCCACTTGATTATTTAAGGTTGAATAACAAGTACACTGTTTTTGTTCTACTGATTTTTGTTTTTTCAGACCTAGTTTTCGGCTTATTAGGCCATCTTTAGGAAACACCTGACTAGCGTCTGGAAGGGACACCGGTTCGTAGGTAACCAGACATTGTAGCCGAAGATAGTCACTTCCATAGAGGGATGTGCATCAAACTCGTTCCTTAGTGTTGAAATTACACCTTACGTATGGAAAATGTTAAGCACATAAAGCAAATAAACTACACAACATTATATATTAATCGGTTGTAATGCCTTTTATGACGGTATTGACTTTCGCTGATGCAACAAACATGTTTTTAGCATTGTAAACTAAACACTAGGTAATGGACGGTATTACACACGATAAACAGAATATATAATCTTATGGTATTACAGGTTTTATGATTGTTATGCCACAGTTTCTGAGGTGGTGACACTGGTTGAGAACTATTTGAGCACTAGAGCTGTTTAGCCTAGAGCTACTGGTGGGGCGTGTTAGTTAAAGTGAATACACCTCAGCGTGCTTGTTGCTGATTGTTTCCCTGCTGCAGCTCGACAACAGTGCATTCGACCTATCGTTGTCTGGAAAGCTTCGCCCGATTCCACGCATCGTAGACTGCACTGACCTTACTACCTGTAACTTTCCTCCATCCTGTATGTAGACGGATAAGGGTTGGTCGAAAATATGCAAACACCTCGGGAAATGTGTGCTTCAACACAAATGTACATGGTAGCCAAGCACGTAGGTCGTATTTGACCACCAAAGGCACTTGTGCATTATGTCAGAGCTAAGTGAATTCGAACGTAAGGAAAATGTTGGTGCTCGCATTTGATGTTTAAAGAGGCAACGTATCGTAGACTTCTACTCCACACAGGGTAAGCAGAACCTCCTCATCCGCTAAGTCACAACACGGTCGAAACTATGTGATTATTGATTATGACACAGCCATTGAAGAGGATTGAGACGAAAAATAAGACGACGACAGCTGCAAGTCGCAGCAGAACTGCAGGTTGGACTCCCGAACCCTGTCAGCATTAAAACACGAAGGGAGCCCCATAAGCAGGGAATTGCAGAACGAGATGGTGTTTCACCTACTCGTCAGTCGCCCTATCAGGAAAACATGGTGGTGCTGAAGCCATAAAACCTGAGCTACGGAGCAATGGGAGAAAGTCATTTGGTCGGATGAGTGTTCTTTCACATTGTTTACAGATTATGGAAGAATTTACGTCCCAAGATTGAAAAATGGAAGGAGTACGGTGGTGATTCGGGCAGCCATATCTTGGTATTCCACGAGCTCCACTGTACATTGTAATATTGTTGCCAAGGGTTATGTGACCGTTTTGGCTGATCAGGGCCATCCCAAGGTACAGTGTTTGTTCCCCAATGCTGATTCTGTGCTCAAAGATGGTAGGAACCCTGTTCACATAGCTCGCATCGTCCTGTAGTGGTTTTGAAAGCAGGAGGATAAATTTTCGTATCTCCCCTTCCGACCACAGTCACCAGATCTCAGTCTTATTGAGCCTTTGTAGTCTACTTTGCAGAGCACAGTGCGTGATCTGTATCCACTATTATGCAGGAAGAATGGTATAAGATTCTCTTGAAAACCATACAAGACCTTCATTTATTCATTCCAAAACGACTGGAAGCTGTTTCGAATCCCAGCAGGTTTCCCACAGCGTATTAGGCACGGCAATCAGTTGTGTGTTTGGTATTGCCACATTTCTGGGCACCATTTGACTTACGAAGTCAGAACTACAGTGTTCAGCAACTGTTAACTCAACTTCTACGAAGTAACGGGGAGCACTGCGACCAGGTTGATCTGTTACTCATCAATAATCCTTAAAACTTTGATTTAATAACACATCAAGAATAATTTTGCAATAAACCTAAAGCCATACTGTGTTAAACTCCAACACCCAATGATATCATACCAGAAATACTCTGTAACAGACTGATAATGTTCCAATCAGGTCAAAATACCAAAACGTTACAAAAAAATATTAGAAAATTGAGAAACAGGTGACAGTCCTCTAGGGTACGAAACTTCATATTAAAACACTGGAGTAAAAAAATTTCACTATAGCTGCCTACCAAAATAAGTAACGTTGGAAAGAATTCTAAAATTCATAGACTCGAAATAAACTTTCGTATGTAGTCCAAAGCACCAGCTTGCTGTAACGGTGAGAACACTTATGTGAAAGATTGTCCTAAACAATAGTGCACGCAATCTAGCCGATAAAACACTTACAGTCGACCAGCGATATTACCAAGCAAAACAGATACCGAGACAATTTGGAATTGCTAGAATATGACCAAACACTTTCAAAAACTTCTCACAATAGTTTCTTTTATTCAGAGCTGATTTATGGTCACAGCTTTAGCAAAAAAAGCAACGATGCTACACCATCTTGGATAAGGGAACCAGAGGAGTTATACAAGAACTCTAGAAGAAAAAATATTTAGCTATCTTGATACCTGCGGTGTCATGGCTGCAGATTGTTAACCGATTGGGCCCAGGTTCGATTCCCCGCCGGGACGCAGGTCGCTGAGGGACTGGGTATTGAATTGTCCTTACCTACGTGCCTTTTTAACTGACAAGGAAATCGTCTACATGGCACCACGTGAAAAGTCTAAGCCTATGTAACTTCGTACCAGTATACAGCTTGGCCTGAATGAATGTTCTGGACTGTCGAAACACTGTCATATGTTCCACTTTTGAGGTGGCTGCACGGGCACATCCCGAGAGCCAGTTAAAAAAAATCAACGATTCCATTATACATGCTCATGTCACCTGGCAGGCAACGGCCTTGCCGCAGTGGATACGCCGGTTCCCGTAAGATCACCGAAGTTAAGTGTTGTCGGGCGTGGTCGGCACTTGGATGGGTGACCATCCAGGCCGCCATGCGCTGTTTCCATTTTTCGGGGTGCACTCAGCCTCGTGATGTCAATTGAGGAGCTACTCGACCGAATAGTAGCGGCTTCGGTCAAGAATACCATCATAACGTCTGGAAGAGTGTTGTGCTGACACCATGCCCCTCCCATCCGCATCCTCCACTGAGGATGACACGGCGGTCGGATGGTCCCGGACGGAGTACATGTCACCTGGTAGAGATACAATAACGCAACTCCGTTCAGAGTAGACAGCACAGTTACACTGAATAGCTGACACACTGTGATTCGATAGCAAAACCTAGCAAGCACGCAATAGTCAGTAGTCACTCTGAGACTGGCTACATGTGTATCAATATAGAAATAATTCTTTTTCTATGAGCACAGACACTCTTGTATTGGTGAGATGGTTAACAACAACTTGCACCAGGAGTTCAGGGAAGCGGTGTAAGACAACACATCCACACTGGTGCCCCATACTTTGCCTTCCAGAAACAGACAGGACAGACACCTGTATAACAAGCAGCACTGTGCGTGCCCTGCTGCTGCTTTTCGGCCAACACACTCTTCTTACTCGCTGCCGACTCGACCACGGCTAGCCAAACATGCGGTCGAATCCATTCTGCCCGCTTATGCGGTGGTGCTTCCTGGCTCCTTACGTTGCTCGCTCAGCGATACATGCCGGTTTTCCCCCTCCTGTCCAGCTGCTCTCGCGCCAACCCGTGCCGTTGCTCGTGCCCTACGCCAGGACACTCGCAAACAGAGCCCGGCAGAAGTCGCGCCGCTGCGGCCGCGAGGGCTGCGGCTGAGTGACATACGACGGCACAGCATCTGAGACACATGAGTCTCTGTCTCTGTGTGTGTCTGTGTGTGTCTGTGTGTGTCTGTGTGTGTCTGTGTGTGTCTGTGTGTGTCTGTGTGTGTCTGTGTGTGTCTGTGTGTGTCTGTGTGTGTCTGTGTGTGTCTGTGTGTGTCTGTGTGTGTCTGTGTGTGTCTGTGTGTGTCTGTGTGTGTCTGTGTGTGTCTGTGTGTGTCTGTGTGTGTCTGTGTGTGTCTGTGTGTGTCTGTGTGTGTCTGTGTGTGTCTGTGTGTGTCTGTGTGTGTCTGTGTGTGTCTGTGTGTGTCTGTGTGTGTCTGTGTGTGTCTGTGTGTGTCTGTGTGTGTCTGTGTGTGTCTGTGTGTGTCTGTGTGTGTCTGTGTGTGTCTGTGTGTGTCTGTGTGTGTCTGTGTGTGTCTGTGTGTGTCTGTGTGTGTCTGTGTGTGTCTGTGTGTGTCTGTGTGTGTCTGTGTGTGTCTGTGTGTGTCTGTGTGTGTCTGTGTGTGTCTGTGTGTGTCTGTGTGTGTCTGTGTGTGTCTGTGTGTGTCTGTGTGTGTCTGTGTGTGTCTGTGTGTGTCTGTGTGTGTCTGTGTGTGTCTGTGTGTGTCTGTGTGTGTCTGTGTGTGTCTGTGTGTGTCTGTGTGTGTCTGTGTGTGTCTGTGTGTGTCTGTGTGTGTCTGTGTGTGTCTGTGTGTGTCTGTGTGTGTCTGTGTGTGTCTGTGTGTGTCTGTGTGTGTCTGTGTGTGTCTGTGTGTGTCTGTGTGTGTCTGCGTTAACAGCATCGTGAATACGCGGTTGTCATACCACGACTTTTTTAGTTCATTAAGTTGGTGCATAAGTTCGTAGCGTTTTTTGTTTTGCATGTTGGTATTCCGGTTGCTATGGGTTTACTTCTCAATTGTCATGTTTTTTTTAAATTCACTGTTGCTGTTCGAGGTTACATGTCGTCACTTAGTCATTTGTAAATAGTGAATGGAGATGTGGACGCTATAAAATGGAGTGCCAAGTGAAGAAATTGGAACATTTCCGACATACTGTTCCGTCTGAGTTCAATCGAGGGGTGAGAGTAACCAGAAACATTTGCGCCGTGTATGGGGACAATGGCACTGGACAAAGCACGGCAACAAAACGGTTTTCTGGGTTTCAGGAGGATCGTTTAAACATTAGAGTGGCTCTGCATGTTCAGGAAGGCCTTCGGTGTTTGATGATGCTCGTTTAAACGTATTAATCCACAATGATCCACGTCAGTGTCCTCCAGAATTGACAAATGTGATGTACTGTTGTAATATACCTAATATACAAAGACTTAATTAAAACTTCGATTCCCTGACATCGTGTAGTACAATACCTCACTTTAAAATGATTGGTGTTGTGGTGATTCGTGAAATTCATAAAAATGACACTAAATTCGAGACTAATTAGCAGACACTATTACAAAATAAAACAAACGACGATGTATTATAACAAACTGTGGCATTCATTGTAGTAATGGGAAAGACTTGAATTCGTGAAAATGGTTGGAATAAAATAAATGGTATTAATCACCAACTGTAATTATTCAAATAATTGGACTTTTACGACTATATTTTATTCATTCAAGAAGTTCTTCTGACGTTTGTAAATGAAGGCACATATTGTAAAACGTAAATTTAGGATGAAAGCTGTAAAGAACATTCCGTCTTAATGACTTTATTAATTAAAATCGTATTGTTCTACCAGATATACGCGTAACTATAAAATTCTAGGCATCTGTTACAAATTCTGTCAATCAAAACCTGTTTCGTTTAACCCTCTTAGCTTCCATAGTTGTTAGCAAATGTGAGTCGTTGTGTAATTAGCGTGTATTAATTAATTTTGTGAAGTTCATTATTGTACTCATATTTAATGGAATTTTCACATTTAAAAACATTTTTACATTATAAATTTCACATATTGTTCAATTCTGTAATTTTAGACGTATTATTCTGTGTAATCAAAACATCTTAGTTCTGGAACTTTCAATTGTAAATACGATTAAAAATATGTTATTAAGTGATAATGGTCCAAGTGACCAACCATTATTTAGAATATATAAATAGGGAAGCAGCGAGGCTGCTGGGACGGGCAGTTTGAGCTGATATCTCAAAGTGTAACCTGTGTTAGTTACTTGAATATTATTTCACTAAGATTTAAAGTTGTGAAAAACTATGTTTCTTGATTTGTGAACCAGTCGGTTGTTTTACGAAGACATACTGCACAACTCAGCTTCTTTTCAATGTGTCATAATGGATTTGATCAGCTGTTACGAACGGAAGAATAAATGTTTAAAAACTGGAACCAATCACTTTCACTATAAACGACACACTTCATGAAGATCCAGGCAATATACCAATATTTCAGTTATGTGGAGAAAACTTTCTTCTTAACCATCTACTTATGATTCTAGGTAACATCAGAGACATTCACTTTTGGTAAGTCAGTTCATCTGTCTTCGAAGTTCTGAGGATTACCTTAACGACGAGTAGATAATAATTAGGTAGAAGTGCTAAACTGTGATTATTCCGCCATCGTGCGACATTTGTATGCAATGGGAAAAGTTCAAAAATCGGGTGTATGGGTACCGTATGCTGTAAGCCAAAACCGCAAAAAATAAGCAGGTGATGATACGTGCACTGTTTGCTCGCCATTAACTGGCTCGCCATTAACACCGACCATTCCTAACCTCTGTTGGTACTGGTGACTATAAATGGTGTACTTATGCTAACATAACGGAAAGAAAGCCAAACAAAGTAGCAACTCCCCGTACAAAGACCTGTGCGCATCTACTAAAGATACATCTGATGGAATTTCGACGGTGTGGTGTACTACGAACTGCTTCCCCGACGTGTGATCATCACGGGTGACATTTGTTGTCAGCTACTGAGACGTCTTGAAGATGCGGTCATAGAAGAACTATCAGGAAGACTGCGTGATGTTTCACAGGGATAATGCCTACTAGCGTTCTGCTAGACGGACAAAAAACACTACGCAGAAGCTGGGTTTGGATGTCATTACACACCCACCTCATTCACCTGATCTTGCACCATCCGATTTTCACCTTTCCCGCTATATATCGAACAAAAGGAATTTCCTTTTAGGATGAAAAGGCACTCAGAACATGGCTCAACGAGTTCTTCGCCTAAAACCCTCGTGAGTTCGACAGTTGCGGAATCGAAAAGTTATGCCAAGAATCGGCAGGCTACCGCAAACAGTGAAGGAGAATATATAATTAATGAATAACGTCTCTGTTATGTGTTATTTAAACTTAGGTAAGAACGTTGTCAACTTATGCTTCAACCCAACATTTCCCCATTTTCGCGAGATGTTTTTGTGAACACCTTAAAACCGACTCGACCCAAGTGGAATTCGCGTCCCAAACTTTTCTAGACCTACGGATCAGTGACCACATCAAGATTTCAGGAAGAGGGGGATGGGATAGCTACAGGTGGATGGGGGGGTAGAGAGAGAGAGAGAGAGAGAGAGAGAGAGAGAGAGAGAGAGAGAGAGAGAACATCCTAGCCTATTTCGCTTCTGCACTAAAACACGCGCGCGTGGAACGCACTAGGATTTGACTAAGAGTGCTCTCGAATGTATTTGAAACAAGTAGCATACTGAATATTGAATACAGCGGCTTACAGACACGCGATGAGTAATGGTTGAAACGTCCCCTTTGAAATAATTTATAAATGACAGTGCTGGAAAACTTCTATACTTCCACGTTAGCTGATTTTCAAACAGCTGAGCCAAACTGAACGTACTCAGACATTTCTGTCTTTACTTATTCTAATCAACACTAAACTGACGCACAATATATATTTTTCTTTTTTTTTTAGCGCAACGCGATCTGATTTTTAATAATCCCTACAAAAGAATGGCCCTGACTAACAGTGACCTATACCTTTTATGAATCACTTACCTGACAAAAATCTTCGTTACTCGAACTACTGCAATAGAGCGAGCGCCAATAGTGCCAGCTAAATAAAAGATTCTAACTACTGATAAGCATAGTTAGCAAATGAAAGATTTTGATGGAGAACAATGTATTTATCTTCAGTGTTCAAAAGAGATATATATGATTTCCTTTTTCTGAAGGACACACATCCAGATCGTCCGCTCTCAAAACTCTGCCATCTCTCTCCCCACATCCACCACTTTTGGCGGCTCATCTCCAACTGCACAACGCTACGCGCTGTTAACAGCCAACTGCCCAACCCTACAATAGTGAATATTCCAACAATGCCAACCAGCCACAGACTGCACACAGCGTAGTCAGTGATTTTCATACAGAGTGCTACGCGGCATTACCAACATAAAAACCTAAACAGCCTACTTGCATGGTTTAAAAAGTTATTATAGATGACAATACGATCGTGGTGACTATTAAAGAATTGGTAATGACATGCTCTGGCTTCTAACGATATTGAATGTCGATGACTGCATGCGTGGTAGGCAATGGCGCAAATAGATTGTACAGTTATTTAAATGATTTTCAGACAAATCAGATGACTTGAAATTTCACTCCCCGAGTCTCGTACGATTCTAGCTGCTTGCAGTGAGCAGCACCTCTGTGGTTCTGGGTAGCCGGAGGGAGCAGGAAGGTGACACGCCTCTCGAGGCCCGACGGCCGCTCTGTTTACTTGTCTACTCTGTGCTCCGTCCTGGGGTCTCGACCTGGGGCCTCGGGCCCGGCGCGGCGACCAGGGACGCAGCCGCGCTGCTGTGGCGCGGAGCTTCCATTAGCGCTAAGCCGCGGGCCGGGGATTATACTCGGCAAACTGCCGCCGGCATTAGGCGCTCGCCCTCCCCATTCGCTCTTCAGTTGCTGGATCGCTAAATAAATCACCCTTCACGCCGCGCGCCCACCGCTTAACGCCGGGCCGCCGCCGCCACAGAAACGTACTGCCTAATTAGGGGCCCTATTCTCGTGGCAGTCCCGTGCCAAATAAGATTCCTTAAACGAGACACGAAAGTGGTTTCTTGTGGTTTCGAAAAATACCATGAAGCGCTCGTGCTTTCTGGAGTCGGGCGGTTCGCTGCTCGATTGCCACTTGTGCTGGAGCCGGATAGAAAGTCACTCGGCCGCTGAGCACCCTGTACTGACATGGTGCCACTCCTGGAAGCTGTTACAGTATTTCCTGCATACTCTCCAATAATTGCGGTGGTATTCCTGGAAAAGGGTTTACATTGTAAAATGCCGTGTATGTGTGAGGCTGATCATCTGACTCAGAAAATTACGTTAAAGCCTCCCACATCCTTTCAATCGAAGTCTCTTAAACCATTTTCTGCGACGCACCTCAGTAACGCTATATAATGGTTCCCAAAGCTACACTCTCACACAATATTTTATAAAAAACTGTTCTAATGTCAGTGCTCGGTGCTAAATATAAACACACAGAAATTAAATATCAATTTGCGGCGTCAAACAAGACATGTACCAGGCGGCCGAACGCCCTAGGTAGGGTATTCCGGCCAACAATGTCTTAAGATCATTTCATCTATTCATGTGGAAAGTCGATATTCATATAATACATAAATCAAAAGCTTGTACACAGCAGACAAAGTGGTCCAGAATATCCACAACGACGACGGCGGCTGGGGAAGGAGGTGTCTTTTGCTGGGGATCATGGCACATGGGTATTGTGGGGAACGAAAGGGTAGATGTGGAAGCCAAGGATGCGTGTCATGGTCCTCAGTTATTTAACTGTGCCACCCCCTACCATCCCTGCGAATGCAGAGCGCCTTGTGTCAATGGGAAAACGAATGTTTGAGAGTGATTGATAAGAAGTTGCCTCTAGTGAAGTCCACATTGTTTTCCCACAGACCACAGCTTACTGACACATGGCTTCTTGCTCCGGTACGACCACCCTCCAATGTGTAGGTCTTCTGTCGTACAAGTCACTGTGCGCCACGTTTTACTAGACTGGGTTTTATTTTCAGACCAGAGAGGGCAGCGACAGATTTGCTGGCAGATCGGCGCACTATTTTAAGTGACGTTCGAACGAATGTGGTGAGACTTGAAACTTTGTGATTTGTCCAACTTTTTTCCAAAAATATTAGGCAGATGTCCTTAATTTGTTAACTTAGCAACCGGTCACATATTCTTATGCTGTTGTTTTAGCTCCTCTTCGTTCTACTTCTGTTTTAACACCTTGTCTAGCACCTTCCGAGCTTTAACCGTTGTCTTGTGGCGTGTGAGACAGTGATTGTGAAAGTGAATGCAACTAAGGTGGGAGTGGGTGTAAGAGTGTCGTTTAGTAGGTTTCATTCTGTGTGCAACAATTTCAGCGGTTTTATGCACATTACTTCCATTAAAAATGTGTCAGGCCGCTGATAACAACTCGTTGAGAGCCCCTAAAGTCGAAACAAGCAAACGCACGCGCGCGCACAATGTATATGTGTAATCAGTGGTCAAATACAAAGTGAGTGTTGGCTGACTCACGGAGCTATCCCACTGCTGACTAACTTCGCACTTGCAACGCAATTCTGACTCACTCCAAACCCTGTTAACTTTAGATCAACTGTACGAAATGTAATGCAATAAATTACAGAGACTGGAAATCTGCAGAACTATCGACAAGCCACATGCTTCTTGTAGAACTACTTCTGATTTCATACAGAAAGTCGTCATCGACATAAAACCTGATAGAAGATAGTATTTCCCTACTTGGCGGTGCTACGAATTACACAGTGCTGAAATGGCGCCCTGACGTGTTGCTGGCTCTGTCTCCGAAAACGATGGCGCCATCACCGCTCGAACACGGGATGTATGTGCAGGAGCCGACTTCGGATCTCTTCTGAAGCCGATGTGAAACATACGTAGAGTGTGACAGCGAAAAACACAATCCAGACTCTCGCGACGAAGCTCGGAAAACAGATCTACACTTTTCCATTCACATTTGCGGGCTCTGAGTCCCGCGAGTGCACATTAGTTAACGAATCGTAAAAAGTGCGGAGATCGCAGCTCCAATCGTGTCGAGCCCCCTGTCATCGAAAATCCCGCCAAGACAACGCGTCTCTCAACAAATCCAATGGACATTTGGAATCTCCCCCCCCCCCCACACAAAAAAAGAGAATTGTAAGAAACAGGATTTGACGTCACTGACTCCTTTACCAATGAGGCCTTCTTGCATTTTCCCCTAGATTCGCTGCAGAAGTGCTGAGAATTCACGCCAACAGTGTTAAGAGACTAGGCCCATTATTTCCCCCATCTCCTTCGCGTAAGCGGGTGACGGCTATTCTCAAAAGAGCTTCCTAAAATAAAATAAAAAAGCCGAACGCGCCTGTCCCCAGCCGTTAGAAATCTGAGCAGGTCAGAGTTTCCGCCGTCGGCCTGTTCCTTGCTGTAAACGTGCACAACACGCTACGTGGCTCCTCACCACCTCGGCACCAGACTTTCGTTACACACTGATTCGCAGGCCGGACTGAGCTCTTCACATAGAAGTCCCTTTTCTGTTTTTGGCTGCGTTACTCTTTGGGGTCCAGTTCCCGTCGCAAATCCACCGTGCTCTGCGTTTTCCCACACCAGAGACTTGCGAAAATAGGCTAGTCTTCATGGAGTTAGAGAGCGAGAAGAATGGTGTTTCATAAAGTAGTACGTCCAATGTCCGTAATTACGAATCGTGAAAATGAGAGTATTAAAAGATGTCTACGGCAAAGCAATTCAAACTAAAAATAATTTTTTTTCATTAGTGTTCCTCTAACACTGGACTGCTCCATCCATCATCTGTCTCACGTACATATTCATCCTTTTTAGCTGCAGTTGTTCTATCGGTATGTGTGTGTCGGTCGTACAGGACAGACTTTTCTTGCCTGTCCTTGGGTTCTTGGCAAGACTTTTAAAAATAATTCTAAATTTAATCATCATAGAAATGGGTGATTCCTTTTAACTTAAGTACTACATACAAATATCTCTGTGACAGAAATAAATCTGATACTTCTTGCAGTGCTAAATGTTAAAGGCAGAAACAATTCATTTCCTTTTGAGGTAATTCCTGAGAACTTCAAAAGCTTTTAGTGAAAGGACCCATTGCATTTCTCTAGCTACATTAAAAATGTGATTTCAAACTGAGTGGAAAGAGCAAATTTTTTTAATTTTTTATGTTAATAATAAAAGTTTTTAATTCTATAATTTACAAAGTAATTCCTTTTACATCGAGAAACGTGGAACAAATACAAACAAATCTTATAAGTTCATATTAAAGTGTCAAACATAAGAAGCATTAGCTGCATGTTGTGTGTTGCTACGAAGAAAACTTGCAAGTAAGTAGCTAAATATTAGACAATTTGCCGTGAATGTTCTTAAATTGACAAAGATATCCAAAAGTTTACATAATTAACTGAAGAGGAGTACACAAATTAGGGTGTGCTAGGAAAGAGAAATTTGCTATCAATAAAGTACTGTGAGGACCACACGTCGAACACAAACTGTGGTCTGTAACATACTGAAGCAGAACCGGTATGAAATTTCACCGAACGCCAACCTTAACAAGAAATAAAGAGGCCAGTTAGATGGGAACTTAATCGAGAAGTGTGCATTTCAGATAAATTCGTACTGAATAGGTCGTCAGATGAACAGTTTTAGATATTATTGCAACAACCCTTCTCCTTTATATACTACACATATGTTTCAAATCAAATTACGAAATCTTATGTGGACTGTGAGATTCCTCTTGTCTCGAAGGTGAAGTGCGCAAAAATTTCATAAAGATTGGGATAAAACTGTACATTTTTATGAATTAGAAACAAACAAGCAAGCAAAGGGACATAGCAAACATCATAGCGCTGTCACTGACAGACTACACGTACGCGTAAGTAAGGAGGGAGGGCGTAGTCTGAGACAAAAAGAGGTTTCATTTTAAAGTCATAGTTGTATTTCGCAAATGTGAGAGCCAGTACATAAGTGAAACGCTAACTCATTAAATAATACGATCTGAGAAGGTTAACTAAAACAGAACTTATTGCTCACGCTAACAAGATTCAAAAAGGTTCTCACAGAATGCAGAAGCTACGGATACTGAGTCACTTCCGCGATCAAAATGGAAAATCACAATGAGCTAAAACAATCCAGCAGGTAGATCTCTACATGGTCAGTACCAAAACTGTCTGGAGATCTTAAATACTAACAGGGGTCAGACCAGTGGTGGCTTGAGTGAGGATGATTGACAGTAGGGTCCGAAGCCCTACTCGTAGCTGTCCAAATCAGGCCCTGAGGACTAAGAAGTACACAAAACTTATAATGAAAACTACCTTAGACGATAGGTATCTACTTCGGTGGCAGTATTCGGAGACGACGAACCGAGTAATACAGTCTGTCCTGTCTTGGTGAAGCATAAATACTTGGAGATACACGATGAGACTGCACACACCTACAGTGGCAAAAATACAGCTCTGTAGTAGTACTAGAGTTCTCCAACAAATGGTATGATCACAACAGTTAATCATAACACTACCCTCAGCGATACAAACGTCTATTTGCACCAAGCCGACAGGTGACCCAGAGACGCAGAACTGCAACGTTTCTATACAGGTCGTCTGATGATTAATGCTGTAAAGGACAGGTCAACATATACTAAAACAGAAGCACAGAAACGCCGCAGGAAACATGATTCTCCAAACGAGCAGTTTTCTTTGAGACAACGGCTAATTTATACACGATACCCTAACAAACATTTGGGTGGATATGGGCTATATTTTTTTTCATATACACAATATATAAATGCAGCTATGCAATATATAGAAGAGAAACGTTGTCAGCAAAGGTCTTGGCCGCGTTATTTCAAATTTCTACATTCATATGAAACGATGAAGAAAATTAATGAAAAATTAAATGCCTAAGAAACGAAATATATAGTGGTAAACAGACTGTAATTCCTGCTGCGAGAATAAATTACTGCCTCAACACCCTTCTTCGAGATAATACCATCACACGTCACTACTCCATGGGACAAGCGGAAGTTGAAGTATTAGACAGAAACTTGATTACAAACTCTTATTTGTCACACATGGACATACATCATAGAAGCTGCTTTAGGCCGTGTTTCCCAGTAATTTTTATTATAAAAATCCACAGTGCTACACAAACTCTAAGGCAGGTGACATATAAAGAACCAGCAAATCATTAGATCGCGGGCCGATTAAAAGATCGAACAAAGCCAGAGATTTCCCTAACTGTAATGTAAACTTTTCGAGCAGTTAGAGTTGTGCCCTAATACAGCCCTACTTGAGACCGGGAAAACTGAGCTGAAATTACAAAAGACGAATTCTCAAAAAACAAGATATAGTCGCGAAATCTAACAACAGATGGCGCAACTAATCATCTTCTGATATAGGCGAAGACGTCTGCATTCCGTTGACATCCGGTCTTCGAAATATGCCCTTAGATTTAATGCGACTGCAGTTTCCCATGCGGCTTGCATTGGCTATGAGTATCAACAAGGCACAGTGCCAGTCACTGTGTGTAGCAGATACTAAACATCCCTGGCAACGCCGAGCACTGCAGCTAATTACTATACTTATTAATGACTGGAAAAGATAGACCCTTCTTCAGGGACCTCGATGTCAGCGACGACATAAATAAGAGCACACGCACATTCTCTGAGAGCATTGAACCGTAACAGTAGCGTAATGCTTGTTAATGTTTACACAGGACAGTGACGGCGCAACGCGGTATAGAATGCGCGGCGCGTGGCTAAGCCCGGCCCGGAGCTCAGCAACGCCGGCTGCTGTGCGCCGCTGAGCCAACAGGCCGCGATTACAGCAACGCCTCGGCTCAGCTCGGCGTGCCCGCTCCGGCGCTGTTTGCCGAGCGGAAGCTGTCGCGGCCGACTCAAACGAAAACTGGCTGAGGACTGCGTGGCGAGGGGCGGTCGTTAAGGCGCACCACGTCACTGCGGTATCCGGCGGCAATTTGTCCTTTGCTCGAGCCGCAGAAAGCCGGAACAGGCCAGCGCAGGAACCGGCCACGGGCGGCTGCTCCGTAGCTATTCACGCCGTCCCCCTACCTCCCCTACACATGGCTACCCCTACATCTCTACTCTGCAAACCACCGTATGGTGAAAGACGACGAGTAAACATTACACTAGATGCATATCCGCTCATTTCTGGTCTATTTGCTGATGGAGTATGGAGAGACAAATGAACTCTAAGGGGGGCCGTTTATGAAACTGACCGAAAATGTCAATTTTAAATTTACTTTTTATTAGAACAACTCATTGACAATAACTTCCCGAAGTATCAATCATGAAATCGCATCCGAAATGCCTGAAAAATAATGAAATGTGTGACGCGGCATTCCTGCCATGTTCACGTCTTGGAACAACACTTAACTACTGGCTCGTTAAAGAGCGGTTCTATGGTTTACTTTCATGCAAACGTCCGTGGGAAGCTATATAATCATTGGTTTTATAGATCATCTGTGACTCTGTTCCGTATCTTAGAAGCAATAACAAACTAGCTAATTCGTTTATGAAGAATTAATGCCCTATATCCATATTTACCTCTGTTAAAATTGTCAGAATTGCAACTTTTGGAGTAGTTCTTGTACTTAATGTTGGGGACATATGGAAGACAAAGGTATTAGCTTTAAGATAGGAAATTTCACCGAAGACATCTTGAGAAAAATAATTTACAGTGTCTCTCTACAGCTGAAGACTAGCTAAAGGAAAGAAGACAGAAAACAAGTAACCAGAAGAGAAGCATTGAAGGGAAAGAGGAACCTAGTTGTAAATCTGGGACCTTTCGAAGAAACGTTAAGATGAACCTGAGACTTAAAAAATAAAACGCTTTAGGAATGCAATTTAATGTACCTTTTTTCTCAGAATCTGTGAAGGTTAGAATTCTGAAATTTGGTACTTTCTATAAACCGAAAAAACGACCTCAAGAGTAAATTTGGAAATTCTTAGTGCAAGCTGAGCTAAAGGACAAAGTGCATGGAATTATGCTTGAATCATATATTTTACTTAAGCAATTATAATTAAAGAATGATTAAAATTCTCCAATTCGACATACTGAAAAAAACTAGAGATTAAACAGAGAAAATTTTCTAGAAACCGGTTGAACAATTTCTGTCAAAAGGCATGCATATTTTTTGAAAATAAAATTTTTAAAGTCCGTAAAAATGTTAAATATATATAACCCAAAGAATTTAACGGAGAATGCGTTAATTTTATGTAAAGCACGGCACAAATTTTCATTGCCGTATCTTCAAAATTGAGACTGGTGGATGTTTCAAATAGTGTGTGTATTCACGAACGTCCTCCCTTAAGCCTGAATTTCTCGACCGCAGTGGTCGTTACGCGAGATGCAAGGAAACTTCGGTCGACTGTAAACACCTCAAGGACTTCTAGTTCTCTCTACACTTGCGCGATATTGACACTGTCTAGCCATTGTAGCACGGTGCAGTGGCATAGGGACCTGACATTAGACGTTACTTTGTTGTCTCTTCTTGTATGCCGGTAAGAAACAGTTGTTTGTTTAGTATTCAAAGCAACATACGCAGCTCTAAGCTGCCTTGGCCGGTCACTGCAGATTAATTTGGTGCATTAGCTCTTAAGTGTGCGTGGTGCTGCTGCTGCTTTATCACCGTGATTTTAGGTGTGTCTCATGCGGCGCGATATATTGATACGTTTGTCGACTAGCGAACTTCGGGGCAACGGAGATCTTTACTGTGGCGGTTCATTCAGCGTTGACTCCTGCGGACAGTAACAGCAGAGAATGCAACAAAGACACTGGAAGTAACAGGAGTATCCCTGTGCAACAGGGGATAATTTTTCTCCTTCTCGTGTAACGACTGGAGACGAAACTGCCGTTCAGACCATTGAGTATAAAAAGAGGAGTTGAGACATAAATTCAGTGACGGAAACTCCGCCAGAAACATTTACTGAAGTGCTTGAATTCATTGTCTAAGTGTACATGCGAACTTGCTCGTTTCTGACACGGTCTCTGCGGAAATTATCGTCAGCTGACAGAAGAAAGCTGAGAGCCAGAAACGGAAAATCCGCCCATCACCGGCGAAACAGAAACGAGAGGATGAGGAAATCCGTAGTGAAGAGAGAACAAGAAAACAGGTTCTTACAGAGCAAAAAGAAAATTGCTCATAGCGCCTCAGGAAGCCGATTCTGCAAACCAGCAAGAAATGGCGTTCCCCAGGATGCGGATGTGTTCTTTATAATTACTCGATAGCGTCCGATAATTCTAAAAAGAACGGAGACATGAGGACTGAATGTGTAGGACGTTATCCGTGTGACCACTGCGAACTCCTGCGCGCCTGAATGCTTGCTTGCTCTTGTCCTCTCGTGCGGGTGACAGACAACGTTTCTGTAATCGAGCGCTTATTGTTTTTGTCCTAACAGTAAAAGTGCATTTATTCTTATAATGTTTAATATCTTGAAGTTTAAATAACAACTCGGTGTATGAATAGTTATTTTACAGTAAGATGATTAGTATCCGCATTTTCTTTTTAACTGCATGCTCCCTCAAGAAACCCGCCGGGTCTTATCAAGCACGCTAACATGAGCTTTGGAATGTTCTCTTGTCAGAGTCCTGAGCTTTAGGTCTCGAGTTCGATCCCCAGCTGGCCCTGGAATTTTTATGTATCACTTATTACCACTTTCGTCGCTGTAATGTTTTTAATGTGATAAATGGTGACTCATACCACGTTAAATTGGCTAAGCATTCACTTCGAAAGTCGGAAGAAGTCTAGTAACGCACTGTGGTATTCAAACCAGTCTTTTAAAGTTGACAGCCTTACCTCTCTTAGGTGAGAATTTACTCAAGATAGGTAAGGGAAAAAGGCATATTTCTTTGGTATTTTGGCAATTATTTGCAGTTTCGTTTACCAATGTGTAGCTGCAATCAGCCCAAACAAATATTGCTCTTCACGTCTTTCATTAGACGCATAGTGTCGACGGAAAGCATCGCTTTGTTTCCTTTTACAAACAAAATTGTTTTTAAAACGGAGTTTCAAATGCATATGAAATAAAGCAGTCCCAAGTAAGTCCAGTGCGATATCCATTCTGTTGATACATCTTGACAGGTACAGTACAAGAAGTATAATAACCAATATTCCAGCAGCCATTCGCAGCCATGCAGCAGCACTGCTCAGTTGCTGCTGGAGTATTGGTTATTCAATTGCCAACATGATGAAATTCTCCTACAGCCGTTTAACTAAGATTTCATTTCGTTTTGACAATCAGTTTCGCCATTCCACTATGTAATCTTCAAACACCATATGCACCTCTCAAAATACACGATAAAAACGCACAGGGGCATATATCCCTCGATTTCGCGAATCCAAATCGTTTCACAAGTGTTTCATTCGAAGACAGTTGCTATCTACTCTTCAAATGTAGCACTTGTGAAACGTACTATAGGCATTATTGTTTAATTTGAGAGGTGCATAGGGGGCCTGAAGATGGCGACATAGTGGAATGCCGAAGAAACTGGTTATCGTCAAAATAAAATAGCATTTTAGTTAAACAACTGTAGGAAAATTTAATACTTCAGTTACTTAAGCAGTTGACGTCCCCTGTCCATGATGGATAAACAGAAATTTATTGGTTAATCTTCCTGTTGTACTGTACTGTTAATGCGTATGCAGGGTGTAAGGTGTCAGGCAAATCCAACACCTTCCATGAAAACCCTGACATGATAAGCAAATCCAGTAGTATATCACATAGCTCCGAATAAATCGTGACATTAAATTAACCAAAGTAATGCGAGTAACGAGTGAGCAAATGGAATACCACAGACAAACACAAGAATGGCTGAATGCATCTCATACCTTCCCACCGTGAGACAGACGCAGTTCCGAGGGGAGAAACGAGAACAGAAGCCGAGAGAAGAACCGTGTTAAGCTAGAAGGCCCTACGATAAGGGACGGACTGGACACCGACGTCGCCAGCTAACCACTAGGACAACGCCAGCTGCAAGTTTCAGCGTGAGACTCTTTCGCGTCTCTGTTACGTTGCAAACTTTAAAAACATTGCCCCACCACGAAAAGTATGTTTCTCATTGGATAGACAGAACTATTGTAGGCGGAGCTTAAGGTTAAAATTGAGACGCTGGTTGGTCAGATGAAAACACAGCCAGATAGTTTTTTTTTTTAAACCAACTTCGGTAAATGGTAGTAACGAGAAGTTAGTTCCGAGACGGCGAGCTGGATGGATGCTACGCCGGCCGCTGCCCCCCTGAAGCTGCCTAACCAACGACAAGGTAATGAACGCACGCGATGCCGCATAACAGCGCATAAAGCTTCACTCATAACTGCAGAAGTCTCATCTGTTACACCCAATTTTTGCGTAATACTAGTGTCGATCATCAATTAAAGCTCATGGTGTTCACATTTGCCATTTGAAGTAAAAATCTGAAACGTGATAATTTTTCTGTTATATAGTAATTGAGAAGCCACATCAGCCACTGTAATTTACGACAAGTTAGATAAGTAATGAAAGATAATTGAGGGTCACTGTAGACCATTTTGATAGTTTTCTCTTTTTTGAAACTTAATTTAAACCTATACTATAGATGTGATATGGCATAGGTCATCCTTCGATCCATTGTAGAACTTGGAAACCCATTCAGGGAATATTCGTTCACATTTTTGTTGAATGCAGTTGGTTTTTTCCATCCTGTATTAAAACGCTTCCTTTTATCAATAGTGCAATTTATAAACAATGTTTTGTGAGTAGAATAAAACTTCCAGTGATAACTTAGCTGGTAAAATAACGTCGAAAAAGCAGTTAACTAAAAATAGGAAAGCCTTGAACCCTTTCCACTAAATTTAGTTAGTATTAAGATTCTTTTACAGGGTGTGCAGTGGAGCTGACGCTGAGATCATTAAGTATTTGGTTATATCATCGCTAGTCTCACTGAACTCGTCTGAATTCTACATGTCATGTGTGGTCTGGCGTCTCGTTACCAGCAACAGGTCCCAGGTTCAAACTAGTCAATTCCCTAAAAAACACGCTCAGAGCGTCGTTGCGCGAAAGTGGCAGGGAGACACGATATAGAACAAACAGACACCACCCAGAATGTTAGAAGGGCACCGCATATTCCGAGTAGTGGCACAGATTTAAAGATAGCATCAGCTGAAATGACTCGGGCTGATGTTATTAGAGTGCAGATTTTGAAATGACACATTGGGCGTGATTCAGTACAAGGAAAGGAGAACCCAAATGTTGAACCGAAAATGGATTTTGCAGAGGACTTTACAATTGGCTTGTAAATATCATCTGTAGACGTTCTTCTGTGATTATAGAATTTCATTGTATTCGTCAGTGTATTGGAACACACACTGGAATACACGCAAGAAATAATTCAGGACGAATTATTCAAAATGACAGTCACAATGGCATTATTTATTTTTGCCACCAACCGTTTTCAACCCGCGATGGGGTCATCTTCATGGCAATTTATACCATTTGGCGGTAGCTGCCAACCGTGCTGAGGCAGAGTGACGACTCCAGCGAGCGACCAAATGGTATAAATTGCCCTGAAGATGACCCCATCGCCGGTTGAAACCGGTTGGCGGCAAAATAAATAATGCCATTGTGATTGTCATTTTGAATAATTTATTATAAGTAAATTAATCGCTGTTCATCTCCATACAACTGTTGTCCAAATAATTCAGGACATAGTGGGAGACGTCCTCTGAGTAGATGTAGCCGTGATGCGGTATGCAGATACTGCATTATGCTAACTTTGAATTCCACAAATAATGGCCCTGACATGTCTCCTAGACGCAACTTCGGATTTTTAATTCCTTGCCCGTCTTCAAGAATATTGCCAGGTGAGGACGCACACCGCACATACTATAAGAATCAGTTTAATAAAAACACAAGCATAATCCCCCAAAACAATGACTGGGTTGAGGGGACTGGCGTGTAATTTTTAACTGAAAGCAACAAACACTATGCAGAATGAAACATTTTTATTCCTACTAGGTTTTTACAGTAACATTTCGATGTGCATGATGGAGTATCTTCTGAATAATTATGGGACAGTGTACTTAGATAAAGAATTAGTACTCTGGGCGTTAGTTGTCACTTTTAAGTTTTCATTACGAATTGACACCTCTCCTGTCATTGACAGAGCGCACGAGATTCTAGTTGATGTATCTATCAACATGGAGGTTACTGACAAAGAACAAAACCACACTTGCAACACGCACTGCAGTGCATATATGTACCACAACTAGCCGTTCTGTACCTATCTGGGCAAAAGCGATTTGAATACGGCCGGCGCTGCGGATATTTACCTGTGGTGCTATCTGCAACGTCGAAACAACCGCATGCGGCCCTCTCGTGGTGTCGAGTTGTGGATTAGCGTCCTTTTGCACCTGTGACTGACCCACGCGATCGCGTATGTGCAAAGCTAATGTCCGGAACTTCGCTATCATTCCACCGCACGGACAGGCGCAAAACCGACCACTTCCTTTCGAAGCCAAACCGCGATTCCGTAATTTCTGTAGCTATCAGACGGACTTGGCACTCCACGCCAGGGCCCGTCCAATAGTAACAATTTCCTTATGAACTACCTAATCACCATCACTTCCGTTCGCTGTCTGTATTCCCAGCGGCTGTCCAGTCGACGTTGCTTTTGTCAGAGGTCAGTGGCCCGAGCACCACAGCGACGCCGTTTTCATAATTCGCGAAAGGACCCTGTACTTCCTGGTGATGCCGGCCGGAGTGGCTTGTAAATATCATCTGTAGACGTTCTTCTGTCATTTTAGAATTTCATTGTATTCGTCAGTGTAGAGGAACACACACTGGAATACACGCATGAAGTAATTCACGGTGCCGCTTATTGTCTGTTACGGGCGTCCGGTCTAGGGTAGGATCAAGGGGACGCTTGTGCACAGGTTGTAGACTCGGGCGGTATTCTCTGTGGGTCTTATAAATTCTCCCCCCCCCCCCCCCCCCTTCAGATTGCTCGGCACCGAGCCCACTTGCAGTGGTTCCCGGCAGAGAACTCTGCCACGGATAAGTTCTCCATAATACGTGATGTTTACTGCAATGCACCTTGTGATCAATGTACTTTTTAATAAACGTATGACAGTTGTAACTATGCTTGCGAAACCCTTGACTTGATCTCCGCACTTTGCTGGTTGCCAGCCCTTAATTCATTAGCAAAAATACAAATTGGCGAATAATATCGGCCTAGCATTTGCAGTCCATGGCCCAGATACGACGCAACCTTGCAGTAATATATCAATGTTACTCTCAGATGAAGGCGTCGACACTAGACAGAAATTTACAGCTGGCCGCATCAACCAATCAGAAGACTGAGTCTGATGACACGGGAGAAAAAAAAAGGAAAAGGGCATTTCGAATTATTCTAATTTTTATTTCGATAAGTGTCACATAATACACGAGTTGTATTTCTGATATGCCATCCACAATTTCTAGCATGCCTGGTTCCTCAAACTGCCATATTTATGGGACTCTCTATAGAGCATGCGCCGTATGAAGTTGATGACACACTGACGGAAATTACTCTTCCAAAACTGGGACAGACTTCATGTTTCTAAATACAACCACTAGGGAGCAGTAGGAAGGCGCTATGCAGTGGTCAGAGTAGGGTAGTGGCGTTAGTTGTATTTACTAACTAATAACATGCAGGGCTGTGGCAAAGCAGAAAGCAGCACCACTGCAGTGACGCCATCGGAAACTAGTTTATCACACCGAAAACTGCGTACGTAGAAGGAAAGAAATTAGAATAATTGTCGTTGTATCCCAACTATCACGCAGAAAGTTACACTGCGGGTCCCCTCCAAGAGTCTACGTACTGTAGAACGCCATGAAAAGTGGCGTCACTTTAGTTGCATGTTTCAACAAACCTTAAAACTCTACAGAAGCTGTATCTGCACTTGGGTAGGAAGCAGAGTGTTACGTGTTACTCGAGCTTTGGTCCATCGTAGTAGCACAGCACGCGAGAGTATCTACGTGCTCCAGCGTCCAGTCGACCCGCCTTCCGCACCCCCAGCCTTGGACCCGGCGTCTGTGCGCCACGGCTGCGAACGCGGCAGGCGAATCTGCGCCGGGCTGGAAGGCCCGCCTTCTGCGGCGCACCCCTCCGCAGAATTCTTGGCACGCAGCTCGGCACCACAGCCGTTCCGCAGCGGGAATTGAAATAACAGGGGGACTGTCAGCTGCTTCTCACTCCGGTGCCGTTTTATCTGCCCCAGGGGCACTCGCCTCGCCGCGGGACCTCGGCGGCCCTCACGCCATCGCAGATCGATACGTCACTCCTGTAGCAGCGGCGCTACACAATGCACCGAGGGGACCGACCACCAACTTCCTCGGGCCAGAACTTCTGCAAGGCGGCGGCGTACCTTCTCCATCCTAATATCAAAACTCCCTCAGCTGTTCCTCATTTAAACTTAAATAGGCAAAGTTTCCCGAGGACCTGCCAAAATGTAACTGGGCAATAGGCGCTGCGAAGCCCTAACACTCCACAACTATATGAGAATAAAAAGTCGTATATCATGACTATCCCGTGGTACTGGGTCGACCTTAGAACTTAATAACGTACTAGAGCCTCGTGCTTCGATGCAGTAACTTCAGGTGTACCTCAAGGAAATGTTATAGGACCACTACTGTTAGATTATATATATGTCATCTACTAGATCACGTCGAAAGTTGCGTAAGGTTGTTATCATATGATGCCGCTGTACATAGAGAAGTCACAACGCTGCAAAATCCTAGTGGAATCCACGAACTTCAGCAGAGAATCGACGCTTTCTGCAGTGTGTGGCATTTACCGTTCAACTTCAGCAAATTTAGCTTACTTCGCTGAAGTAGGCAGGAAGATCCTTAATTGTATCTATATAATTGACGAACAGTAATTAAAAGCAGCCACATCCACTGAATACATAGGAGTGTGCTGATGTTGCGATTTAAAGTGGAACGACCATATTAAAGTAATCGTAGCGAAGACAATTTCGGACTGAGATTATTTAGAAAGACCTTTAAGAAGTGATGTTTACTCACAGAGGAGGCTGCACACAAAACATTCGTTCGACTGATACTTCCGTATCGCTTGTCAGCATGTAATCCTTATCTGATAGTTTCGGTAGATAAAATAGGGGAGATCCAAAGAAGAGCATCCCGTTTCGTAAATGAGTCACGAAGACGCTCACTCAAGTAGCAGACGCTGGTACAGATAGGCGTGGTGCATCACGATATGGTTCACTGCTAAAATAATGAGCGTACATTCCCTGAGGTGGTACCACTATATTGCTTCCTCTCATCTCTATTTCACAGAAAGATCACGAAGGCAAAAATTAGTGTTTCTTGAACTTTACCACCAAGTCTTCATCTCCCACACCGTTGGTGGCTGTACAAGGAAAGGAGGAAGTGACAACGGTACACACGGTATCCTCCACCACACACAATAATGTGGCTAGAAGAATGTGTATGTCACATCACTGATAACAACTGTTCCTTGTGTGAGTAATAACAACCATTTCAAAACGATTTTATTAGGCCCTTTCTTGTTTGTGTCGTTTGGTACAAATACTGCAACTGATTTTAAACTTACCAGTGCGTTAGACACTTGACAGCTTGTAACTGGATGACAGATCAAACAGACAAGGAAGGGAGTTACTATTGCACTATTTCCCATAGGGGCGGGGGTGGAAGTGAAAAAGGTTACTAACGCCTGACATCTCGGCTGCTCTGCATTACCGGTGTGTTGCGTGCAATGCGTTATGGGTGGTATGTGTGGCACTCAATGATCGCTGCTATACTACACTGCTACATCTGCAAGTACATCTCTGCTTTTAGCTGTGCATTTGTTACGTTCATATCTCATTATGCACCGTTAGTTTGGTTTCAGATTTTGCTGCACCTTAGGGTTACGCTTTTAGATTATTCGTTTGAATTTTATTTCCCTGCCATCCATATTCCTCTTGTTGTTGGCCTCCTGTTCACACTTGGCTAACCACTGTTGACGGTCCGTCACCAGTCGTCCAGTCCCTGCTGGTCCTTTAAGTCCTTCCCAGTATTTGTCAGATACCGGTCACAGCAGTTCACAATAATAAAATAATAGTGCATTAGTCACTATTTCGTTAGATCTAGGAGACAGCCATCCAACTCAGACGCCTAGAGCAGAACATGTTAAAACAAAATACTTAAACACCAGTCGGGAGCAAGTAAGTCCTTTAGAATAACCAAAAGGCGTAAGCGGGCTAAAGAAGTTGCCAAAAACGAAGCTTAATTTGGACTGTGCAAATGCCAACAAACGGGGGGGCTCAAACGAGATGGATAGAGTCGGTAGATGCACATCTCTCCCGCCTTGCCAGTGGCGACGTGCTCAGACAAGAGTGAATGAAACGGCAGAAGGGGAGGAAGGACAGTGAATCTAGTGCTCTAGAGTACGCCTTCTCTTGCCCGCGTTTTCACTGCCATTCCACTCCTACTGTTTTACCCACGGTTTCCCTGATCTTCCTGTTTCCTTCTTGCTTCTATTTAAACGGCTGTTTGCCTTACTTGACTTTGGCTCTCATCACAGAGATAATCCACTTGAGTTTATAGCTGCTCGTAAAATCTGTAATGGAGATTGAAGCTCCTTCTCTGTTCGTCTCATTTCTTTGTTTATCCTTTCTGGTCTAGTGTAGAGTTCTACGGTACTTCTCTTCTGCTGCTTGGAGGCTATAATTCTGACTTTTATTTTCCGCCGAGTATTCATTTTTCGAAAGTACTGTCTTTTGGTACGACACTCTTGAAGCACTGAACTTTGCGAATGAGTGCCTACAGTGCGAAAAATATGAAACCCATCGTGCCTTGAGCACTCGTCAATCTGCCGAACCCCAACACGGAACAAATGAAAATTTTCTGATTCAACTGAAAATATTAGATGAGCCCAAACCAAATACTAAAGAGCATTGTAAGTGCAGCTCTTGTAAAAAGTACCAGGTGGATTGTGCGCTCGATGACGGAAACAGTGTACCATTATGGTCTCCCGAGGGAAACAGATGGAGCTGTTCATATAGGCAACGCAGATGTGAAATGTAGCTCCAGGTATTGCAGAGATTTTGCAAACGATTTATTTCCCGAATAAAATCTTACCGGGCTTACCGCATCAAGAGGTTATGGCAATGGACTTACCACAGCTGACGTCACATAAAGTACCTGGGTCATATAATACGGTGTCTACTCATTTTTTTTCCCCCGGGACAGTTTCGTTTGTTTTTTCCGAAAGTTGTGTTGGAGATGCCCAAATGTCCTGCTTTATGTATTTCGCTTTAACTGAAGAACTTCACACTACCGGTACCGCATGTTTCACAGCTTACTGCACATTGCGCTAGTATGTACGCTAGGAAGTACCACTTGTACAACTTGGTCTTCAGTCTGTGTTTATTTACAGTTAATGTTTTGCACTGTTGCTAGTACATGTTCACTGTTGCAGCAGGCCATAATGCAAGTGTAGCTTTAACAGCAATATAAAAGAATGACATTAACTGAATTTTCCGTCGATGGTTGGCAGAATATGACGATAAAATTAAAGACTTCTTAATGTTCTGCAAAAATGGGTTTATTTGTTCACGAACAGGCCTTTGTCTTCTCAGGCCATCTTCAGGTAAAAACTGAATGTAGCAAGATTCAGTTTGCAACATAGAGTTGTCACCTGAAGATAGCCGGTTCATTACTAAATAAATATAATTTTTGCAGGACATTAGGAAGTGTATTCCATTTTAATATAAAACAATAAGTTTAAGGGTGTTTAAACTAAAATGTATGTCTTGGCAAAGTGCATAAAAGTGAAAAGTACGGTGACAAGACAACAGCATAACTCTAAACTGTCATTTCGAATCATCTGAGTGCATGATACAAAGGAAAACTACGTCCATTTCAGTTTTTCAATAAAATTTCGTCCCCTTTTCTTCCTTAATTGTACCACATTTTTTTCCAAGTTTTTAAAACGCCCCGTTTCATAACAAAAATGCAATTAATACACTACCATATAAGGACAAGGGCTGAAACATTACCGTGCCCGAAGAGCACGCGACCCAAAGCTCGTGGATGTTTAACCGTTTCGCCCTGCTGGAAGCATGAGATGATTTTATTCAGCCATAATCACTGCTACAACATGTACTTCTACGATTTGTTTTTGTCTATGTAGGAAGAATGCGAAGTAACGAGAAATAGACGTATCTGTTCATATACAAAACAGCAAGAAAACTATTTGGCAATTGTAGTGCAACAGTAATACAAATATTACATTCATGAACAAGCGTGGCTCGTCTGTTCAACGTAGTCTGTATTGAAGCCACGTCGCGAGCGAATGTGGTGACGCCGAGCTGTGCACTACAGAAAACAGGGCAAGTTTGCTGTACTGGTCGTGGGGTATATGCCTATTGCTTTATTCTCTCTCTTAACTTAAATTATTCGAATATGTCCTTGATTTCAATAAAAAACACTTCGAAGGTCAGCTTTGATGGTAACTGTGTGAAGCCTAGCGCATTTGAGTTTCTCATTTTTGTTGTTGAGGAGGTAAGAATTTCTTTAGCTGCTGATATTGATGTGCACCTTTAGAAATTTTCTGCTGTTGCCTGGGCGAAATGTAAATGCTTGCGAATTTGCAGTCATTTCATCTAAGACAGGAGGCACTAGGAAATTTACGCATGTTAACAGAAGTGACGTTCAGATTACATACACTGCCTTACCATTCCGCACTCTAAGCATATTACAGCTCCCATTGGATATCCCATGTGATCACGCAAGTCAGTTTTTAAGTGAATGTGGCCGAGTAATTTCTGTTGATGAAGGGAGTGAGTGGAGTGTGTGTGTGTGTGTGTGTGTGTGTGTGTGTGTGTGTAAATGGTTTTCGAACACCGTTCCCAATTGACGGACTGTCGAGAACACACGTGCCGAGTGTTCGCGGCGGAACGGGGCACACCTGCCGCCCAGGGTAGTTCAGCCCCCCTGTGACGACATTCAAAATCCCGGCCACGGAAAATGAGTGTCTCACAAATTGAAAACTCAGAAATGCACACCGTGTCAGGTCGTACAGATTACAACGGAAAATGGGACATTATGAAGACTGTGCAGTTCATCCTATTGGATGACATACATGTGGTAACGGGCAACAATACGTCTCGGGATAGTGTTGCTACACTCCGTGAGGATGAGAAAGGATTAGCTCATCAAGGAGCTGAAACGGAAACACCCTAAACGAGAGATAAACAGTGTAAAATAGTCGGAAGAACAAAAAACTCACATGTCAGAATGAATCAAACACCAGATACGACAAGGAAGGCAACTGAAGGAACTCCTCTCTCAGCCCATGTAGAACAACAGACGCCTCAGAAGGCCCGGCAACCAACCACCTCACACAAAGAATACGAAAATCTTGAAGAACAAGAATTCAGATAAAACCTTGGGTGCAGTGGATTGAGAAACTGAAACGGAAGCCGAGGAGGAAAATCAGGCATCGACAACGAACTAAAAAGTAAACTGTCGGAACAGGCCATGAACGCCCAATGGTATCGACTGGCCACCGTGTTTTCCGCAACCCACAGGTGTCACTGGAAGCGGATATGGAGGGGCATGTGGTCAGCACACCGCTCTCCCGGCCGTATGTCAGTTTACGAGACCGGAAACTTGTCACTCAAGTAGCTCCTCGGTTTGCGTCATCAGGGCTGAGTGCATCCCGCTTGCTAATAGCGCTCCTAAGGTCGTACGGTCACCCATCAAAGGGCTAGCGCATGCCGACAGCGCTTAAATGAGGTCATCCGACCTTCACGGAGTCAATCGTGAATCATGGTGATAAACAGTGGAACTCAATAGTACTATTGAATTCAAGAGGATATGATCCTAGTTCTTTAGATAACAAGCTTTAGTGAAATATTAAATGTAGCTGTCGGTAACTTTGTCAATTATGTGATCACTAAAATACGATCAGACTCAATTGAGTAATAAAAATATTACACTGGATTTGAATTATATAACGCTCGTAAGACAATTTCGGCAGTATGTTAAAAATATTACATAGACGATGACTAGGGTAATGTAATAAAATTGAAATATGACTAAATTACAGTACCAAAACATTGAACAAAGATGAACACCACATAGTAAGTACCTCATTGTAAGACATCTTGCTAATGAATGTTTATAAAATCGATGAATCGAAACCACTGTATTTTACATTTGCTTTCAAATCTGTTTAAACTGGTTTATTTGGGAGATTTGATGTTTGCTTAATTGAAATCAATTCAACAGCGTATATTAAGGACATCTAAAAGAGAAAGCTATATACACATATGTATATATTTCCGTCATACTATAATGCAGAATCAAATATATTATGTTTTATTTTCCTTATGAAAAACAAAAGCGAAAAAGTTCCTTTTGAAGATCCAGTTGTTGTAAGAGTAGTAATTTTGACATTTCTTTGACTGAAGAAGCTGTTCTTTATTTTATAAAAAGATAAAGTTTTTATAAAGAAACGAGTATTTAAGATAACTACAATTTGTCTGCCTGACAATCAACCAGTAAAGAATTAATTTCTTTGAGGAAGAAGAATAAAACTAAATAATTCAAAATAAAAAACTGGTGAGGCTGCACGGGGTACGCGAGCGGTCTATGGATCTGGTCACGGTCCGCGCGGTTTCCCCCGTCGGAGGTTGCAGTCCTCCCTCGGGCATGGGTGTGTGCGTGTTGTCCATAGCGAAAGTTAGATTAAGTAGTGTGTAAGCTTAGGGACCGATGACCTAAGCAGTTTGGTCCCATAAGACGTTACCACAAATTTAAAAAGGTAGTGAAGTGCTAAGATCTCGTATTCGATGCTCGATCAGGGCTAGAATTTTTGTCATTTTTCAGTTTCGCCTATTTCAACTTTCAGTAAATGTAGAGTTACACCGTGATTTGGAACCAACGTTTGGACTGCAAGTCCCACCTTAATTGGCTGGGGAAGTCCGTTCAGGGCTTGGAGGAAGACAGTGGGATACTGCTTTCCACAGTACTGCAACTGGCAAATCACTGAGAGGTTTAAACCAACCCTCTGGTTGATAACAGCTTTACTTTATTCACGAGGAATTTTATCGTTTCTTTATTTCCTTGTTGGAATTTCTTTTGCTTGCTGCGAGGGTCCCCCGGTTTCGGATCTCTGCTTCATACACAGAACTATTTACCGATCTGTGATCGTTGCTCTAATGTACAGCAACCAGCCGTACTGACGACAAAGTTTGTTCTGACGCTGCTCTGAACCAGTATCAAAGTGTGACCTGATTGCGTTGTTCCGTGTGGATTGCAAGCTTTGTTGGGATACAGCTGCAGTCGCCCCTTCACGCAAATAAATATTCCGATGTTTCCGGGCATGTAGAACGGCGACCGCAGCTTCCTCCGTCCTGAGTCACGGAGGGTTTTTCGTCGTACGGCCATCCTCACGAGACACCGCGTCGTCTCGTCTTCCTGCTGGCCAGCACAGTCTTCCTGTCGCCCGTTTTATGCGTGGACACCGGCATGACGCGAGAACTTGCCGCAGGAAACGACGTGAAGTCAGGCAGTCGCGGATCGCAGGACTCGCGCGGCTGGCTGGCAGTCAGGTCTGTGATGGTGGAGGGGCCGCTCGCACGCAGTCTGCGCGCCTGGTGAGTACCTGCCGAGATGCCGCTGGGGTCAACGCGACGTCAGTCTGTAGACGCTTGCTAACCAGCTGGTGGATTATGTTCTCGGCTGCTGATCTCGATGAACGCCTACGGAAGTAGTATTTATAGAAATGACATCCACATAGGACAGTTTGGTTCCTAATCCTGTAGTTTCTTGGTCCTAAATATGTTTCCATTAACATTGTTACCTGACCATCGAGAAACACACTTCAGAAATATGATCAAGACTATCTTATATGACAGTATGGTCAAAGACACTATGGTTTCGCTAAACTAAATACCATTAGGTAGGGAAGTACGAGGGTGGTGACACTATACAGTAGCCTTTAAAATGGCTTCTGTAATGGAGATGTGTTCCAAGCCGAGAGCTGTCGTTGGCTTTCTGTTTGGTAGAAAAACAGAGCATCGCAGCAGTTAACAAAAGCTCGGTGAGTCTATGAATGGGGTGTCTGTCTTCATAGCAACAAGGTCGAGAAAACCTGTCCGATCTCCGGCGTGTCGGTCGGTCGCACACAGCTGTGACTCCTGCAATGTTAGAACGTGCGTACACTGCACATTCCAGGTGATCCACGGATCGCAAACAAACATCTTGCTGCACTACTGGCCTCACAATGCGGCGGCGAGGTTCCTTCCCTCCCTTTACGACGAAACTGCACTTACCTGTGAACATGGTCTTAGCAGATTCAGTAGGGAAGCCGAGCTAAACCTACTGTACTTCGACGTGAACCAGGCTGCAATTAGTCACTAATCTACGTTTCGGGAGAAAGTTTTCACCCGAAATGAAAGGTTGGCAATTGCATCCTTAATAAATATATTCTGAAACTTAGGTGAACAAGTATCATTGCCAAGCCCGTGCTAGTCTCAACACACTCACTCGCAATCCCTTTCACTCACGTTAGCTAGTTTATAGTGTTGCATTTCCCGAAAACGTAATAGCTACAAAAAAATACGGATTATTCATGATTTAGAATGCTCGCCAAATATTAAGTCTGTCGGTACCGAGTGCAATCACAGTTTTTAGCCACCGACCTGCTCAATACGCCACGCGGAATTGGTCTTTTCTCGTCACAAAATTCAATTAAAAATTCCGAAATTTCTACACATCCATCGGAATAACTATGCCGCCACTTTCCAACACTTTTGATGTATGAAACACTGCTAGATCCTGCGACTTACATTTCCATCGGAACTACTACTACTACTACTACTCACGTCCGAACTGTCATGGCTAGGCTCCGACTCGTCTCTAGAATACTCTAATTCTCTACCAGCAGAGAAAGGCGCGCGATGAATATTGCTTTTCCATTAGTCAGTTTACTCAACACCCAATAGAAAAACAATCTCCCACGTCAGTCCGCGCTTTTCATCAATAACCGATCGCAAAATAGTAAACCTAACGACTGAACTTTTTACCGAAGTAATTATCTAATATGCTTAAGTTTTGTTCATGCATAAAGTTATTTACTATTGTTATTTATACCTGAATTAACTTTCCCTTTACCCTAAACATACTTTACAAATCTATTCTACAAAAATCCCCTTTATCCTCATCCATACTTCGAAATGTTTCCACGCTAAATCCCACTACGTAACTAGTTAAACAATTATCTTCATATTAACCCTAAACCACACTCACGCATCATTCATACTGCTAACACATTTATAACATTTTAAATACACAAAAAGACATAACACTTTATGAAAATACTAGAACAGATTATGAAAAACATTCTATTACTTTAGTGCACTCTAGTGGGCATAATCGAAACTAAATCGCAGTCCCCATCGAATACTGTCCTCTATCGGCTGATACATAAACTACGTGCGCCTCCAGTCTCGCGTCACCATCTGTCACTATCCAGCTCTGAGACACATTCCCACTTAATCGCCTCCAAGGCAGGATCGGTATGCGGCTCTACGCCTCAACACAAGTCTATGCACCCGAGAGGAGTTCACAAAACTATGCTGAATTGTCCCTCCTCATGCACACTACAGTCCGAATCACGCAATTTTCGACTTCCATCTGTTTGCCTCAGTGAAGGATGCACTCCGCGGGAAGCATTACGTGGTGCATACGAAGGCTACTGACGTAGCAAGACATTGGGTCCGCGGTGGTACCATGCAGTCATACAGGCCCAGCCAGAAGTGTGGAGTAAGGAAGTCACATTGAACGGAAATTACTTTGAAAAATAGGGGTTTTGTACCCAGAAGTATGGGGGAACAATAATATAGTGTATTCGAATACTGAATGAAACAAACATGCTTTCACAAAAGTGTTGCATTACCTGTTGAACGACCCTCCACCGACTTCAATCACCAAATTTCTCCTCTGAATAAGAAAATATTTTGTTGGGAGAAATGATCATCGTAACGAATGATGAGAAATCTGAGCTCGCACTAAAAGATTGGGTTTCCCCGCGCTGTTCGCGTGTGGGAAGATAAATAGCCTGAAGGTTGTGCGATGGACGCTCTGCCAGGCACTTATTTGTGATTTGTAGAGTACTCAAGCACATGTAGAATTACTAATGACGTGACAGAACAAAGCTGTGCATAACAGGATGCCTAACAGTTGCATGGTCGGATTCGGAGTCATGGCCATAAACGTATTCAGTGTCCGAACTATAGAGCTAATAAAAGGTGGTGGTGGTGGTGGGGGGGGGGGGGTGGGGGGGTGTTCCTCTTGAACTAACAGGGATGCCCAGAAAGCTATGCAAAGCATTTTTTCCTTCAACATTACTATATTGGACATAATGAAAATTACACACGAAAGAATGGTGTTTTATCTACACAGCCTATTTTTTTTTTTCCATGTAACCTCCATCCCGTTCTATGGCCTTCCTACAGTGCGAAACAGGGGCGTGTATGCCCTGTCGATACCAAACCCTATCCTGGTAGCGGAAACAGCGCTTCACTGTCTGAATCACCTCCTCACCGTCCTCGAAGTAACTTCCACGAGTCACGTCCATTAATGGCCCAGACAAGTGAGAGTAACAGAGGCCTGTGTCAGGTGTGACAGCCATGGATGGCCTTACCAACCACTGCAAATCGTGGAGCTCCGCCTAACCGCCTGCTGATGACCTCACGTGCCGTGGCCTGCGAGTAACTGTACTTCCGTCGACAGCAGATGCTCCAAAGTCTTTGCACAAGCGTTTGTGAATGTTCCACACAATTTCTTCCTTTGTAGTCACCTACAGGCGCCATTTTGAAACTCTCCTGCAGCTAGGCTATCTGTCGGAATTGACGGAAACTTGGCGCGCTCACTCAGGAGATTTCAAATAATACATACATAACGTTTAGCATTCGTAGCATTGTTTTCGGCTGAGAAAAAAAGTGCGGTGTATTACTTTCTGGTCAACCCTCGTATATCTTGTTACCAGCAAAGCCAAGTTCATTACATACTTCCACAGAAATTTTGTGTGAAATTTTTTGTGTCCTCGCTGTGGTCTCCACAACAGCCTTGGATCTAGAAATTGCTTTATTGCTGTGTGGTTTATAATCTCCTAAGTGCAACAGAAATGGGGATCTGAGTAAGAAAATGTTTTATAGCCACTCCCATACAGACTGTACTTGTATAGCATTTATGTTGTCTGGTAATAATATGGATCTGCCTTATCGACGTACTTTGCATAGTAGCCTGCATGCTTGGGCACAATACGATTTCCAGCCACTGCACAACGAGTGAGTCGTTTTGTAATAGTATTAGCGTACTTATCGACCTGCTATGTATGACAGTCTACAAGTCAGCAGAAAAAAGTTCTCAAGTCCTTGAGAGTAGTCTGCCCTGAATGACATTCACGTTGTGGGAGTGTGATGGATTACAAGTGTATGGGCTTGGCTTAAGAAAGGTTGAGATGAGTAGGGGACGGTTCAAATGGTTCTGAGTACTATAGGACTTAACATCTGAGGTCATCAGTCCCCTATAACTTAGAACTAGTTAACCCTAACTATCCTAAGGGCATCACACACCTCCATGCCCGAGGCAGGATTCGAACCTGCGACGGAAGCGGTCGTGCGGTTCCAGACTGAAGCGCCTAGAACCGCTCGGCCACGCCTGCCGACGTAGAGGAAGGGATTGAAAGGGAATGGGAGAGGATGGATAGAATGAGAGGGGAAGGAGTGAGGGACAGAGGAGGAAGGAGCAGATGAATAGGGACAGGCTGCAGGAGGAGTTGGTGTAGGGGGGGGGGGGTAAGGGAGGGGTGAGGGGGGCGGGAGGAGATATAGGGAGCGGGGGCCAAGAGAGAAGGGTATGGACAGAGATCAGGAAGGAGATCATCAGAAAGATAGGAGGATGTGGACGTAAGTGCTGAGGTGAATATAGGGGAGAGAAGAGGTGTGCATTATGTGTCATGCACATACGAAGGCGAATTTGTCGGTGAAAAGGCTAGTAAATTATTACAGGGTCTTTCAGTGTTACAAGGATGCCGTTCTTTAAATACGCTGCAGTACTACATGACTATGTACAGATAACATCGCCATTTTTACCAGTATATCGTACTGAACTAAATCAAAATTTTTTGGAGCCAGTCACATACCTGAATCTACGCTCCATAACATCGAGACAGTCGTATGTCAACAGTATGGTACACTGTTGAACGCCTGCCTGGAAATAGGAGGGAGGAATTCATCGGATAACCTGAGTTTTCTGTCTGAAATATATTCAGAGTCAAAACTCCTTGTTCTGTATAACTTGTATTCCTGATACTTTGAGGTTTGTTATCCTCAATGAATGTCATAATATTCCATGTGAGAAGACACGCCGGGTTACTGCAATTAAAGCACGGTATGGGTAGAGGTCTGAAATTCTGTGCGTCAGGTTCTTTTACCCTGTCTTAAGATGCTAAAAGCAATGACGATGCAGCGGTTAGTCAGCACGCCGGCCAGCGCCGATTTAAGGTCAAAGGGACAAAAGCTGCCGTTTGGGGTGCCAAGCTTGAGGAGAGGGCGCCCAAATGCAAGATTTGTACACGGCACGTATCAAAATTAACCATGAAAATTAGCACAGGTGACAGTGTACGAGGGAGAAGCGTGGACATCGGGAAGAGTAGTGCGTGGATAGGGGGGAGGGGGGTAGTGCCTGTGACTGTAGATGTCAAATGATTCTCTCTCATCTGGAAAATTCTGTAGAGGAGGTCCCCACCACCGAGTGTAGTTTAATTTATGACGCTTATCATTATAACTATCGTACAAACTAACTTTATAGGTCGTCACCTTTTTAGAAATCATAGCTGCAGTGTCATTGTAAGTACGGGATTTGACAGTCCAGAAGTGTACAGCTGAGTCAGTTCAAATGGCTCTGAGTACTATGGGACTTAACACCTGTGGTCATCAGTCACTTAGAACTACTTAAACCTAACTAACCTAAGGACATCACACACATCCATGCCCGAGGCAGCATTCGAACCTGCAACCGTAGCGGTCACGCGGTTCCAGACTGAAGCGCCGGCGCAGAGTCAGTTCTTGGCTTCTTATTGAGAGGGGCGATTACGCGATAGGACTAAGCGAGGTGTTGCACAGCAACGTCTGTGGTACACGCCACGGTCTGCCTAGCTGGGGAGGGCGGCGAACTAACAGCCAGGGGGCGGCGGCGGCGGCGGCACAAACAGCCTTGGCAGGGTGTGGTTGCGGGTGTGGGTGTGGGTGAGGGTGTGGCCGTGGCCGTGGTGTGGGTGGGGCCCGGCTCGCCTTTGCGCGCTGTGGGCTGAATGCCTCGCCCGCTCCTAATGAGGGCGCCCACCACCCCCACCCCTCTCCTGTCGCCCCTCCTGTTCCCTGCTCCCTTATTGTCCGCGCGAAGGACTAGCAAGTCTGCCACGTGGCACGCTCCTGGTCTTCGGAAAGTTTCAAAAAGGAAACAGTTCAGCGAAACCAATAAAAGTTTCTGACGCTATGTTCAGTATAGCACATTACTAGGACTAGGATTTCGATTATTTCCAAATGTGTTGTCCGAAAACTGTTGGAAAAAAGCTTACTATCATGTCACAAACCCATATCGTGACATTACAAAGAAAAATTTAATCATGGCGACGGTGACTATCAATTTACTTTATCGGGGCATCGTAGATGTAAGCAAAGATCAACATTTCACGCTTCGAAACTTGTATTAAACATTAGATCATGTGTTCTGAAGAGGCTGATTGCCAATAGTCCAGGCTAAGTTAAAAATTTTACTGCCGTAAGTTTAAAAGCAAGTCAGTGAAAAATGAAGTAAAATAACAATAATACAAATTATAGATAGAAAAGTTATCTTATGATGAGAAATGTGTTTTGGTTCTACCACTGAGGCAACTAATTCGAAAGAAGTATTATTCTCCCCAAAGGCAGTTTCTGAATCAAAAAGATGGTTGTTGTTTTCAAGTCCTGAGGAGCCTTCTTCATAGCACTTTTCCTTCTACTAGACTGCCAAGTCTTCCACTGCGCATAGCGTTCTTTCTTCCCGTCCTTCTTTCTTCAACTACGCCACCACCACCATGTCGTTAAAACAGCAGGTTCTGGCGTACTGCGGCTGACGAGTGGCGTTAGAAAAGTTGTTCGGAATCATTAAATTCAGGGTAACCGTCGACTTGGTCCTTCAGTATCTCGGTACGTTCGTGAACATTCGCAACTAGATGAATTTAAGACCAGCTAACATAAAATCTGATTTAATTTTCTCGGGGAAATTTGGTCGAGCTGAAAAGGTTTTCCCTCGAAACTTTTGCGTGAAACTATATCATCAATAATATTATCACTAAGAGATGTCTGGAAGGGGTGCGGGAAACCAGGCGGTGCAAACCCATCCTCTAAGTGTTCACTGCTGATCATCTGTCTAGTAAGACTCCTGGGTGGCGTTGAAAGGAATGTAAGTGTCCGTGTGCTCTTGGTCAGAGATCTTCCAGTGTTTTGGAAGTCCCCGCAACATTTAGAGTAACATCTGTGGACGCAATACGCGCCCCACGGCAAGTCATTAGCTAAGACTGGTAACGGACGGCTTTACTCCCAAAAAGGTAGTCTCCCCTACCTGCATTGCCGTGTGCAGCTATCGCTGCTGGGGTCTCCGCGTCTCCAGTGCACCTCAGTAGGTCCTGTTGTGCGCGTCCTACCGTTATGATTATTGAATCGTAATGATACAGTTGCAATTCGACAGTTTCCTAACGTAATCCTAATGCTGTCTGCTAGGCGTGTCAAGGCATTTTGTAGAAACAGCAACCATCCACCGTCAATAACGCCATTTTCGAGAATAAAAAACACAGTTATTGATTTTGAAATGAAATGTTCACCACACGACTGTTCACATTTTAAATTACATATATACATACAATACTGGCTGTTAGCGTTGTGATGAAAGATACTTGATGAGGTAGTGCCCTACAGCTGTTTGTTCTTAATAAATAGCATTAACAGAAGCTGGCAGCTTTTTTCACTTGTAATAATTTACCTGCATTTTCACATAACCACGATTTCAATGTCAGTTTTCCACAAAAAAAAACTGTCAGTTTGTACCTCGGACATATTGACGGAGTTTTGTTTGTTGCATACAAAATATCATTTGTGGCTAATCCTGACGCACCTTTTACGGTTTTTCATAAATACGATTTTTATAAGGCTTTTTAACCGTAAGACCTGATTGGTTTGCCGATTTATTGTATTGCAATATACACTGACAAGCCAAAACATTATGACCACCTGCTTAACAAGTTACTGGTACATCTTTGGAACACAATTCATAGTCGTTAAAGCGTATCATGGATTCAGCAGTTAGTTTGTTGGTAGGCTTGCAGAGGTGTGCCACACCAGATGTCCACGCACAAGTCGTGTAATTTCCTTAAACAGTGGGCGCTGATTTGTGTACGCGGTGATGGCGCACGATAGCAACCCAGATGGGTTCCACTGGATTTACACCAAGCGAATTTCGTGTGCAAGGCATCAACGTGAGTACACTGTCATTTTTCTGAGACACTAACAATTATACTGCTGAAAGATGTCATCGCCGTCGAGGAAGGCATTAAGTATGAAGGGATGCAGAGTGCCTTCTGTTGCCACAGGTCCCATGCGTACACAGCAGAATGTCTCCCATAGCATAATACTGCTCCCACCAGCCTGTGTGCTTCACGAGCTGCATGTTTAGAGTTCCCGTTTACATCGAAGACTCCGTCCATGGAGACTACCTTCGACCCAGTGTACCAAAAATATGATTCACCCAAAGAGCTGACAAGTTTCCATTGATCGAAGGTCGAATCCCGACGGTCCCGTGACCACTGCAATCGCAACTGATGTCGTTGCTTCAACATGTGACCACGTAGGAGTGGTCTGCTGTAGAACTCAATGTTCAACAATATACGATGAACGTTGTGCTCAGAAGCACTTGTGCCTGCACCAGCATTGTGCTCTTTCGGTAGAGATGCCACAGGTTACCATCTATCCTAGTTTACAGATCTGGCAAGCCTCTGAACCCAACGTTCTGTGTCGAGTCGTGGGCGTCCAACCATTTAGCGCCTACCGATACTTTCGCTGCCTTACCTCGTTCCGTATATGCTCACGACAGTCGCACGTCAAAATTCGACCAGCTTCGCCGTTTTTGAGTTACTTGTTCACAGGCTCTGCGTAATAACGATCTGCCCTTTGCCAAAGTCGCTTATATCAATGCATTTCCCCACTTGCAGCCCATATCTTCGCTAGGGGTAATCCCCCATCCGTGTCTGCTTCGCTTACATAACGTTTGTTACTACGTCATGTCCCCTCGACGCCACCAGGCGACATCCAGAGTCGTGGTGGGCAGTTGTCATAATGTTTTGGCTTATCGGTGTAAATGGAAGCTGTGAAGACATTGCTAGTTGCAACCTATGAGTTTCTTCTGTTTTATTTCGTTTTTTCGTAATTGTACATCAATTTCTAGTGATATAGCATACTGCTTATGTTTGTTCTGTAATGTAATGAGTAACTGCTTGTTGATAATAATAATAATAATAATAATTATTATTATTATTATTATTATTATTATTATTATTATTATTATTATTATTATTATTATTATTATTATTATTATTATTATTATTATTATTATATAATAATTATAATATAATAATAAAATAAAATGTTAAATTAATAATAATAAAATATTATAATAAAATAATAATAATAATAATATTATAATAATAAACTGATGTTATTTCCCTTTTGGACATTAATAATTAGGGTTTCTTGTTTATTGAATACGTATTATATTTTGATTCTTAGTTTAACATTTATTGCATTAATTTTGATTAGAATGGCTTTGTAAAGTTAAGTGTATACTAAATGTATATTGTACAAACAGTGTGAGAGCGATCAGAATATCGATATCGAACAGTGTGAGTAGAGCGTGTCTTGCATTCAGGTTTGTACCGAAAAGGCGGTTAAGTGTGCCGACAATGTCCTGTCGTGAATCAGTCGGTACGAACGAAACTGATTGATGGTACACGTTTCTGCTCCTTCCTATAATGGAATGTAAAAACGTTTGAAGTGTACAGAAAAGTTGAACTGTGTAAAACATCCAAACGAACTGGTCGCTTAACTACGACAATATAGCTATGGACAGACGACGTTGTAGTTACGGTTCTGGAAAGAGCGCTGTGACTGTGCCGTGTGCATTTTAAATATTTTCTAATTTCAATGCATATTCGCGCCGTCACTGACTACCGTGTGCATAAACCAATAATTGTGTCAAGGGCGTATAGAAACTTCTTGTTATGAGTGTGCATGTTTCCATCAACAGTGGTGAATTCGCGGTCGTGCTATTCGCGTGTTAAACGAACAGACTGTGATTACGCGATCGAAATAACTGTAAAACCCTCTACTACTGTGTGTTACTTCAGCGTTGCACACGAGACACATAATCAAGAGCTCGTCCAAAAGCTGGACGTTGGCAATAACTGTATAAACGTCCAACTCTCCAGTGCCCTATAATAAGTCACTGACGAAACCGTCGCAGAGTGGAAAGTAAAATTCCACATGCGATAATTCATCTGCAGGATCTACACACGACGTTGCACTTCGCCGCCTGCAGCTGATTCATCTCGTCAAAGACTAAATCAACTATTAAAAATTGTAAACTTTCTATTTGGAACTACTTTAAAGAAACTAATCTTTAATTTGGTTCTTCTTTAAAATAAGTGTCATATTAGCGAAATTTTGTTACTAATACAGGCATAGTGACCTATATTAGTGTAGTTATTTTCAGTCCTACTTCTTTCATTCATAATTTTAGCGCTGCTGCCACTGCCTGCTACTTTAAGTATCTTTTGGTGAGTGTCAAACATGTACACTGTAATTTCTATGAGTGAATTTAACGTGTAATTGTTTAGGGATTGTATTTATTCAAATTGTGGCGTCCACCATTAAACTGAGTGCAACATCCAATGGCAGCGGAGCTGCATACAACCAGTTGGCGCAACATACGCAATGCGAGTAAACATAACAAGTGTCAAACTGAGCACTAGGTGTTCACTTAGAAGTAAATGTCCTACTGCCACATCTTAACCATACAGTGTGTCCCACTGATACCTACCTGATTTCAAAGACCCGGGACAATAAAACCACAGTAGATACAACGAAAAATGCACCACATTGTAGAGCATCTGAAAGAATTTATTAATCATCAATACACCTCTACACGTGAACCATATGCAGCACGAAGAACATCGAGTCTATATTCAATTTCTTGCCAAGTTCTTTGTAACATTTCCTCTCTTGTTATTGCAATGCATTAGTGAAACGATGTCGCAACGTAGGGATATCGTCCACATTGGTCGCATCCATGTGGTCCTTCACGAAGCTACACATGAAGGAATAAGGCGGCGTAATGTCGGGTGAACGTGGTGGCCAGGCAATGTGTCCCCCCATGTCCCATCCAACGATTGGGAAATTTACTATCCAGGAACTTGCAAAGAGCCGTTGGCCAACGCAGCAGAGCTCCATGTTGTTGAAAAATGAAATTGAGCTGCTAGTCCTGTATCTGAGGGTACACAAACTGCTCAAACATGTCCAGATACACTGACACATTCACTGTTCGTTCCACAAAAACAACACAAAAAACAGTCTAACAATCCTGTAGTGCATTAGACCACAACAGACGTTTAGTTTAGAAATATCAAGAACATGTTAAATGACAATGTGCAGATTTTGAGAACCCCAAATCCCAACTTCATGCCTATTAACCATTCCTGATGGATGAGAAGTTGCCTCATCTGAGAATAAACATCTTTCCGGGAAGCTGGCATCCATATCAATACGCTGCAGCATATCCACAGCAAATTGTTGCCGGCGTGGTTTGTCGTTTGGCGTCAGATACTGCAAAATTTGCACTTTGTAAGCACATATACGAAGACGCTGGTGAACTACACGATCCAATGTTGATCAAGGTACATCAAGTTGTCTAGATGCTTGATGAATTGACTTACATGGACTTCTGAGAAACTTCTGTCTGATGTCCTCCACTGTCTCTTCTGAAACTCTATAATGTACACTGCCAGAAACGTTCTATACCATTCCTTAATTGTTTTCCACATGAGGTGGATCACATTCATACACACGACGATAATTTCGGTGCACAGTAGTTGGCGATTTTGTTTCTGCAAACCACACTACTGCTTGTGTGCGCTGCTGTGGAGTCTCCATTTTCACTTTATGCGACCTTGCTGCACTCTGGCGAAGATACTTGGCACTTCTGATGCGGGAATATGAATTCTTTGAGATGCTCTACAAAGTGGTGCATTTTTCATTGTCGTGTCTACTGTGGTTTTTCTCTCTTGGGTCCTTGAAATCGGGGAGGTTTGAGTGGGACAACCTGTATATGCATGCAGTTATACTGTACTTAACTTTGTAAGCAGAGAGAAATGTTAGACAAAACGGTCAAACATTTGAAAGCAGAAATGAATGACTTTTCCTACACATCAGATTTGCAACAAACAAGGTTGACTCAATGTTTTATAGTAGTTAGGCGAAAATATATATGAGTCTCGATCACTGCATATGGCTTCACTCGTACTTGACCTAAATAACGTAGCAGGTTGGGTCTTAAAATTTGTTATCCCTGAGCTCACTGCGAAGCTTATGAATTGTATGATTTTACAAAATCAATAAAACTAAAGCACTAAATCTGCAAATTAATATCAAAGTTTACAATCCATTCTAGAGCTTTCTCTATCACTTCAAAGAAATCTTAGATTTCCAGAGCAAGGTCGTCAGCTATAGCTTGTTACACCGTGTTTGATGGTCTGATGCTCATTTAAAGTCACACTGAGAAGATAAAGCCTTTCCCCATCGATGGAGGCTTTGTGGAGATACTGTGGCCTCTAAGAATCCTGTTGTTAATTGTCTCCCAAACACGTCGCGATAATCCAATCCTGATGGGTCTTGTACCCAGACTTACGAGCGTCTGATAAGTCTCATAGGCAATTCTCTTACACGTTTCTGACAACTCATGTTGAAATACACTGACTGGAGAGATACTGCCATTATGACAGTTGGTTGCTTGTATTTTAACCGGCGTATTCTAAATTCAGGCACATTGTGACCTAGAAATATTATTTTTTTTATATTCCTTGAAAAGTGTATGTCTTCAATATTTGGTGACGCAGTGTGGCTTAGATGTGCTAACAAGTGACGAGGACTAAATCTGACACAACGTTTTACTGTGCTTGTTCTATTTAGCTGAACATCAGCTAAGCTCACATGTGAACTAGTAAGGCACAGTAGAGTACAATATTCGGCAACAGAGCTCAGACACGTTGCCGTTGCTGTCTTATAGTTCCTCTGACTCATTGATTACAGGACCGCGAACGACCACATTGTGTTACTGAGAGTTTTAAATTCATTGTATAGCGAGGGCATTCCGACGGTCACTGACGTTAAGCTCCGATTCCTGTGACTTGGGTGTAAAACATCGAATTCACACCTGCCGTTCTTTGATAGTAAACGAGGATTGTATCGTAGGGATTCGCGCCCGTTGGCTGGCGCGCGGGCACACGGTACTCGGAAGCCACGCTACGTGTCGCCGTCTTCCGCCCGGCGGATTGCTTCACCGCGTCGTCGTCTGTGGTGGTGGCGTCATCTCTCGCTTTAATTCGCCACTTCAGACATTGGCTGAATTGAACATGAGCCGGGTTCCGTGAATGGAAGTTCCGGAACTTACTGCCGGTGTTCAATATTTCGCCACAGCAGCTGTCATTTACCACTGGCAGAAGCTCTGTAACACGTGTCCCGAAAATTTTATGTTCCGAGAAACATCTATAATGTAAAGGTGTGCTGGTAGAATGTATGATTCCCTATTGCTTTATCTCCTTACAATCAAACAAAAAGTAGAATTTTGCAGAGAGTTTTTAAGTGTTTTCAAACTTTGCTCACTTGAATATAAATCCGCCTATATTAAAAACATTCCACCATACTGTTTAATGCTGTACAGTTCAGTAACAAACCAATTTCGCGTTTCTGTTCTGCGACTATGGATACAAAATCTCCTGTCCTTGCAGATCACGACAAACGCGATTACATTTGTTGGTACGGAGGTAGGGGAGTGGGCAGCGCGAATGAGCTGCGTTCTAAGAGGTTATAATTAGGCGTCTGGCTGCTTCCAGTCTCACATAACTGTGTAACTTTTTTCTAATCATTATTTTGCTGTTGGAGTAATAAGTTCAGATCAACCGATTCAGTAGCTGTCTGCATGAAGAACGAGCGCTCACAGAGCCACAAACTGTTATGCAAACAATGTATTAGTTTGGATTCAGTTCTCCAAAATGAACTAAGGCAGTAATTCCACTAAAATTATTTGTACTTAAAGATACCTGTAAAGTAATAAAGATATCCTGATTTGCATAGAACAGTTCTAAGGGTAATGAAAAATTTGACTAAGTTGCGTCCTTAATCTTTTCTTAGATACACTTTCTGCTGTGTCTACTGTGTTAAGATTCATCTAATTTCAAACCTTGATATATAAATTTTAATAGATAGCGCAATGAGAGCGGTGGGTGATGTGAACACAGCTCAGAGGTCATATGCACTGTGCAGTATGTACTGCAGCGTGACAAAAACTGTATTTCACCACTGTTACGTACTCCTGGGGAAGTGTTTGTTTCATGTTAATCGCGAAAGGTGACATAACACGAATTCTGAGGTCGAATTACGTAAAGTTGAATGTTGTGTCTGAGGAATCAACCTCAGTGTCTTACGCAACAATGAAGTCGACTGTAAACTTTTTGTTTTTACGTCTGCATAATGCATTTTAAATTGTCTAATTAGTTGTTTATCATTATCTTTAGAGAACAAATGAAGCAATGTCTTGACAGTAACGGTCTAGTCCCGAGGAATGACCTATTAGTCACGAGATTAACTAATAATCCCTTTCCAAACGTCCTGAACACTTCACTTAACCACTCAACTGCGTCGTACGTCTTCACAGTTCATTTGCTTTTACCCCTTTCAAAATTTAGCAGAAGCTACGGAGCTAACAAGAAGAGCATCAGCTGACTCTGCCTTGCATACTGTGACCTCCTATCAGTAAGTAAATTAAACCACGTGCAATCTTTTTTTTTTTTTTTCTTCGTTCTTCTTTCGAACTGACCTGCCCCGACCAATTGTCATCTCATAATGGTCACACCCATCGGGCTCTGTAATCTGGGGTAAAATTTCGTTATTAGTTGTAATTTATATTTTATTGCCTATTTGCTACCTACCTTAGCTAAATTAATAGATCAGTTGATCGTGAATATCTTGGTTCGTGTTGCATCAAGTTGTTCTTGCTTCTAACAAGTACTATCAGCAGATTTCTTTGTATACCTAGCTTATCCCTCTTCATAACGATTTCGCGTCTCTCTTTTCTTGCTGTTAGTTACATTGCTTCTTAGTAACACCAAATAGAGAAACTATGTAACATTAAGTGATTTAGAGAAATAGAATTAACATTTTCCTGGTAATCTTTTGCAATGTATGTTTCGTTCCTTTCCGAACTCAATGAACGCGGACCCGACTACGGGAGATACAAAATCGATACTTCACAGGGAAATGGAATAACAGTTCTCTTTCGCTTCAATCGTATAAGCCGGCCACGGACTGCAGAACGAAAATGTTTCATTTCGCTCATGTTCCCCTGTCAAGATGTCTCATTTAAGTAACAAGACATATTTCGACGATCCATGGCTGCATTTTGAGAGATTGTGCCGTCAAAGAAGCTTTAGAAAGGAGACGAGGATTTCCTGTGCTATAGTTACAAATTAGAAACTGTCATCCCTTCAAAATGAACTGCTGTGATTGGATATGTGATTGCTTTTTAATAACGTCTGTACGTTGTCCGTTTCACAAGAATGTGTTGAATAGCTGTGTGCTCATAACCATTACTCAACGATTTACATGGTTTAGACGTCACAGATCACAGATTGGTTAAGAAGATAAAGTTGTCAGAAAAGGGAATTTTTCTTGTACTTACCTTCAGTTTTATCAATATTGCGTTCAGGATGCAGTTATTGCGAGGTACTACATGTTTCATAATGTGCAATTAAATAATTTGTTTCCCATAAAAGTCTAGTCATCCGTTGAAAATAGTCCCACATAGCCCTGTATGATGCAAATTATTGTTCATTTCACAGAGCGTCTTAAACTAAAGTTGTTCAACAAAGAACTGAGAGAAAAAAGAATTTAAACTTCACCACGTAGTGGTCAGTGCAAGAGACGGTGCAAAACCTCACACTGGATAAAGATAAGACCGAAAATCGGGAGCGTTTTGTTGAAAGGAACCATCTCACCATTCAGCTCAATTAAGGGAGGCCAGGTTATCCTAAGTGTAAATGACGGGATGCTCCTGTGAAATGCGACTCTAGTGCCGTAATGACTGAGTCACTCCTCTGTCAGTCTCTCTGTAATGCTGCATAGAGGAACATTGCACTCCAGATCAACCACTCAATAAACCTATACCTGCCGCCACTGTACTCTGAAAATTGAAGCCTCTGATATTTTCTTTTCGCTTATTTCGTTATTTGCGTCTTCGCTTCCTTGCGGCGTTTTCTATTAGTAGCTATTTAAGTACCCCTCTTTCCCAGTCTCAAAAGAAAAGTGCTTTATGTTTTTAGTATGAACAGTTAAACACTGTTTCATGTCCTTATTAAGATAGTAATCTGGGGTTCAACAAAATAGAACGAAACTCCAATAAGTTAGAATGGGCCACGCAAACCGATCGGGTTATGCAAGGCATGGAATTTTCCCTCTAATGATACAACTCATTCTGTACACATAGCGAACTTTGACAAGATAACATGAAACGGGAGTATGAAGTATATGCACATCTGTGTCGTAACGAATAAGTGGTCCGTTAGGGAATTCTGACTTCAAATGTGCTTGCATCAATCTTGCGCAAGACGTTGCGCATAGCCTCTGTAAAGGTTAGTCAATCGTCAACCACATGGTTTTTCCGATGCATCATTGCTCTCCTTAGAATCTATGCAGATTCCCATGATCTCCATATCCAGGTTGACGTAGTAACGTGAGACAAATATTAGCATTAGTTAATCAGTACCTCGTCAAAACAAGAGATCCAGGTGCTACTTGACGAGCAGAATGTGCATAAATTGAGAATACATGTACAAAAGAAATAAAATAATGGTGATTTTTTTTTAGTTAGTATCGTCATTCTTTGCTCAAAGGAATAGAGCGGACTGTTCGACATTTCCCATAATATTGCCTCGGTCATATGCTGACACATAACAAGCGAGCAGCTAGAGAGGCACGGGGACTCCCAATCTGGTGTAAATGGGAGACGATTGCCTGTTCTGACATTGGCCTCACAACCAAGGGAAACCTACCGAAAAGATCGATCGAAATCAGGGTAATGGGAGTATTTTTAATTTGTCCGGTACAATGTTGCCCACTGTCTGTGACAAAACTCGGAGATATGATTATGTAAGTGTACGTAATGTTAGTGCCCAGATAATGGACATCAAACACCTGCAACTACTGCACGCACATACACAACTTGAGACGTGCTTCAGATTTCCGTGCTGCAGACTGCAGAAAAGACTGCGAGGGAACGCCCACCGACTCGCACCGATTGCAAATTAAGTGCTGTAGCAAAACAATGTGCTTTGTAATGAGCACTACATCTACGAACGTTAGTCTACAAAACAATACTCCAAATGATGCTACAGTGCGTGCTGGCGGAGTACTTCGTACTCAGTGGTTGCCTTTCGTAAAAAACTTGAGTGGGCCAAGTCGGACATAGTGCCTCTGTGGCCCCATACAAGATTTGAAATCTTTTTCTGTATGGCCCTTGCATAGAAGAGACTCCGAGAACATTTGGTACTTCTATCGAATTAAATGAATGTTCTTAGGTTATTGTACAGCGTTTCAGATTTTAGGGAGTCATCTCTAAAAACCTCAGCCTTCCCGTAGCACCGTTGTACTGATTGATCAGGTTGTTCATAACTGCAGTCGCAGCCTCTGTATTCCGTCGATCTCTAACCCAGCTTGCTGAGGACCTCATTCTGTTAGTACATTCTTAAGAAAAAGTAGCAAAAGAGGCGAATATGCGATCCCTTCGACATGCACTTCTTCCTTTTCTCCCTCTCCTTCTTCTACACTAATTCTTCTCTCTCTCTCTCTCTCTCTCTCTCTCTCTCTCTCTCTCTCTCTCTCTCTCTCTCTCTCTCTCTCTGAATTATTTTGTGCTTTGTCCAATATCATGTTTCCCTTCTTAATATTTGGATTTCATTTTCGCTACTTACCATTGCTGTAAGATTCTGTACCTCAGGCTATCAGACTCTGTCTTCGAGTAATGTCAATCATCTTTCACTTACACGCATTTCAGAGAAGCCACCATTCAGAAAATCAGTCAAATGGTTCTGAATGTCTCTTCACCTATGACATACTCTTAGCCAACACCATTTGTAAATAAAGTTATTTTTTTCTTTCGTTAGTGGCCAAACCTGTGTACAAACATTTTGCAAATTAACGAATTTTCCTGTTTGCTTGCATCCACAATTTGTAAGATGGTCAGTGTGAACTGTTTCGCATGTGCAATAGTTCTGTTCATCCTTATTTTCTGAGATATTCCTGAACTGCGTTAATTCCAGCATAAAATATGTTGTAGAATTTGAAAGAAACATTAACTGTATTGATCTCTAATTTTTTGCGTGTTTATCAGTCTTAAATGTAGTAACCTGCGTAAAATGTCAGTAATTTTCTTCCTAGTGCGGTTAACGAAAAATGCAATTCATGAAGGAAATTAACTGCGTACCACGCTCAATCTAAATGAGAGTAGTCAATTTTAAACACCAAGGGTGTTGACAATCAGTTTAGATGTACATATGGCAATCATACCAATGGGGCATAGAAAATTCGTACCTAGTTTCCACAGTTTAAAAATACAATTTACTAATGTCAGCTTTCCCTTCAGATTCAGTTGCATCAGCGCTTCCAAAGGGTTCTCTGTGAGAATCGGGCACGACCAGTAATCGGTATACCAGGAGACATCTTTATACTGGGGGACGAAAAGCAGGGAAACGTCTTCGGCCACATTCCATTGTATACCTTGTATTTATGTTTATCCAAGGTTCTGTACAGAAAGCTTCCTGCCGTGGCTCATGTCCTTTCCAATCTTTGGCCAGCAGAACTATACTCGGCTTCTGATAGCGTGCTTGTCGTCTGTATCTTCGCTTTCACTCCTATTCGAATTAGACAAACAACAAACATTTCTTACATAATTAGGTAGAAAATTACAGTGGGGTCTGCACTATCGTTCACAATTTCCGTTTGCAACACACAAATTTTATTTCGCCATGCAAGTTTCGGTTACTGCAAGGTTTTTCACCTACAAGCTCGGTGTTCAACTTTGTGCACGAATCAAAAACCTCGTCGGCACGCCACAGCGCCCCTCCCCAATCACAGCATTACATGGTACTGTGGCACGTTGCCGACCGTTTGGCAGCTGGAGTATCAAATTCTTGTCTAAAAATGAATCAGACAAGTTAGGAGCGATCTTGTACAGAAGTATGAAAAAAATTGTGGCGCTACTGACCACATGAGGTTGGTCCTGAAATGCTCTCTTATTCTGATACAGCTAGACTACGTTTATTGGCGTCCGTGAAATCGCACTCAATCTACGTTGGAATTTTGAAAAAGTCATTAATTACACTAAGGGCCACTGTAAGAGAAAAAACAGAAATTTGGTGTACAATTAGTCCGATACGAATTATTGGTGCACGATTTTCCAATAAGCCATAACGTCTGACAGAAAAGTGAATATTATACTGCATGTCTGCTGTGTTGCAGCAGCTGTTGGAAGGCTAGCTAGTGATCCATTGCTGCTAGAGAGTGAATGTGATTAGTAGTACCCTCTTCAGGAAGGTTCCTTCTTTAGCAATATGCGATTTCAAATATATATTCGATAGAAATATATTAGACGGCAAAGACTGAATGTTGTTGTTGTTGTTTTGGTCTTCAGTCCTGAGACTGGTTTGATGCAGCTCTCCATGCTACTCTATCCTGTGCAAGCCTCTTCATCTCCCAGTACCTGCTGCAGCCTATATCCTTCTGAATCTACTTAGTGTATTCAGCTCTTGGTCTCCCTCTACGATTTTTTACCCTCCACGCTGCCCCCCAGTACTAAATTGGTGATCCCTTGATGCCTCAGAACATGTCATACCAACCGATCCCTTCTTCTAGTCAAGTTGTGCCAAACTCCTCTTCTCCCCAATTCTATTCAATACCTCCTCATTAGTTATGTGATCTACCCATCTAATCTTCAGCATTCTTCTGTAGCACCACATTTCGAAAGCTTCTATTCTCTTCTTGTCTAAACTATTTATCGTCCATGTTTCACTTCCATACATGGCTACACTCCATACAAAAACTTTCAGAAACGACTTCCTGACACTTAAATCTATACTCTATGTTAACAAATTCCTCTTCTACAGAAACGCTTTCCTTGCCATTGCCAGTATACATTTTATACCCCCTCTACTTCGACCATCGTCAGTTACTTTGCTTCCCAAATAGCATAACTCTTTTACTACTTGAAGTGCCCCATTTCCGAATCTAATTCCCTCAGCATCACCTGATTTAATTCGACTACATTCCATTACCGTCGTTTTGCTTTTGTTGATGTTCATCTTATACCCTCATTTCAAGACCCTGTCCATTCCATTCAACTGCTCTTCCAAGTCCTTTGCTGTCTCTGACAGAATTACAATGTCATCGGCGAACCTCAAACTTTTTATTTCTTCTTCATGGATTTTAAAACCTACTCCGAACTTTTCTTTCGTTTCCTTTACTGCTTGCTCAATATACAAATTGAATAGCATCAGGGAAAGGCTACAACCCTGTCTCACTCCCTTCCCAACCACTGCTTCCCTTTTATGTCCCTCTGTGGGGCGGCGTATGGAAATTATTTGTATATTAAATGTTTTGTAATGTAGAAAAGACGCATTTCCCGGCCGAGTAGCAACATATGTGGTGCGGCAGGTGGAAATAATTGTTAATGAAATGTTCCTATGATTTATTTAATGCTGTTGTTTGCCGTTCTCAACACTGGCTTTCTAACTACAATATTGGCAACCAGAAAGTGATTAGCAAAACGTGAAGCCTGTAATTAGAATTGCTAGTGCCCACTTCAACTGAGAAATACACTTACAGCTCTGAGGAATTAGAAGATTATCTGGGATTCATAATCAAAAACGATTCTTTCTAAATTGTTCACTATATTCTGAAAGTTACAGACGAAAAAGAATCCGCACAATCCACCTACCAGAGAAGTTTGCAGTCTAATGCGCTGATGCAACTATAACTGTTCCAATTAAATGTTTAAGTGAATGCTCGCCATAATTTGATGATAATGTTCATCAAACGCCACGCTAAATAATGGTAGAATGTTTGTCCCGCGGCGGCACGTGAAAATACGGCATACGCAAACTGAAGATATATCATCAAAGTCATACCAGAATTAACACTTCACTCGAAAATGATTTCATTGTTACACGTATCCCGAGTAACTTATTACGGCATCCGAGGCTGTGTATAGCAATGATACCGACGCGACGCGACTCCCGGCACAGGTGGTGCGCTGATCAGCGTCTGGAGAGAACTGGGGCCTTTTTTTCTTCGCGCAGCGTTCTTATATATAAAGCCACGGTGCTGACGGCTAAGGGAACGCCTGATTAAATTCGCGGTCCCGACTAGCCGCTGGGCTAGGAATGCACCACTTAAAGTTATCGAATAAATCATTGCTTCCTTTGCTGATGGCCAATGAGGCTCTCAATTTAAATGTGCAATCAGCACACAGGTAAGTAATCATAATAAAAGTCTAACGTGGCCAAGTCCAATATTTTAGGCGAGAGAATTAATGTAATTACACTACACGCAGAAGACGAGCTCTGAAGTTGCCCTTCGGAGATACGCTATCGCCATAGTTTTATAGTTATTCAGTTGAAACTTCTCACATCTTTATGAATATAGCGGATCTCCATTCTACTTAAATTTAAACATCCTAGCCTTATTTATTCACCTACTTAATCTATCTTGCTTCCTTAATTTTTAAGACAAAAACCCAGAAAATCATGAATTTCAGCTAAAACTTTAATTTATGAGATCCAGAATACTGTTTATACTAAATTATGCAAACAGAAACTAAATATAAATTTTTAAGTTTCTTGCTCTTTTCTGTTGCGCCAATGTTTTTTGTTTTTTTTTTGTTTTTTTTTTTTTTTTTTTTTTTTTTTACAGAAAAACGTCCAATTTTCGAAAGTGGTTAAAGTTACTGAACCGATGTTCAACACATACTGATTTAGTATCACTCCTGACATGCTAGCAACGTTTCAGGTTATTTACGTTATTTACTTGTTTTTTAAAGTATTGCGCAACATTCATGACGTCAGAGCTAGTTATAGCGGACTGGCTGGCACACAATGGAAAGAGTGCTGTGAATTTTATACGGCGTGAGTAGGCTGCTTCCCTACACCTCGACTCTTGTAACTGCCATCTGGTTTCTGCACAAATTGTAAATAGCCTTTCACTCCGTGTATTTGACCCCCACCAGCTTCAGAATTTGAAAGAGGGTATTCCAGTCAACATTGTCAAAAGCCTCTGTCTACAATTGCTATAAACGTAGATTTGCCTTTCCTTAATCTTTCTTCTAAGTCGTAGGGTGAGTACTGTCTCACGTGTTCCAAAATCTCTACGGAATCCAAACAGATGTTCCGTCAGGTCGGCTTCTTCTGAATGATGGGCTACCGCAATGTTCTGTGCTATCACCCACCCCCTTTGATCTTTTCATCGACAATATACTCAACACTAATGCTTTATAGATCCAATTTGCTGACGACCTAGCACCAGGTTATCAAGAAACACGGAATGTTGCGAAGATGATGTGATCACAGATTTATACATGACGTGTGAATCTGTTTGTACGCATAAATATACAGGTTTTCTGTTGACCCAGCTGCAGGAAAGAAAATCTTCTGCAGTGAAAATGTTTGATTTTCCTTTCTTTCCCGCAGTCACTTTATCTCTAACAGCAGGGCGTTCAAGCTATTAGAAAAATGACTGTTTCTCCCACGTATACATATATACGTTTTCCTTTAAACAATTGTATACGCAACAGTGTGCTATTCTTCTTCCCCGCAATCGATTTTAACAGAATGCAGGAAAGTTGTAGTTATGGCTGATCGGCGTTTGTTTAGAATGCTACCTCAGAATCTGAATCGTTCGAAGGTTTGTAATCCTAGACGTTCGCATAGTAGAATTATGTGAAATACAGTCATTGGAGATACTATCTTCACAGAGATACAAGCCGGGCAGGTCTCTCTAATACCGTGTAACCAATTATTGTAACCGATTTACCCGTTCATTCTAAGCGACTTTCATTAACAATAAAGATTTCGTTTGCAGCAACAATAGAGAGAGAGAGAGAGAGAGAGGGGGGGGGGGGGGGGGGACGTGATGGACGGAGAGAGCGGAAGGAGATTAGGACGTACACCCAATTCTCATTCATATTTAGCAATCGCTTAGCACTGACAAAAGGAGAGAAGGGTATTTCGTGCAAGACAGTTGTCAAGGCGAGACACTGCCATTGGAACTATGACCGTATTGCGAGATAAACCATAGTCTGAACAGATATTGACAGATGTAAGTAACATCACCATGGTGATACGGAACAGAAACAGAGATAACGAGGGCATTAGTTTGTAGCGGAGTGCCCAGATGGGCGTGTGCAGTGACGGTGGGCCAGGCTCGCGGCAATGGCGGTTCCCACGGACAGCGGCCAACACTGGACCCCCGCCGCCACGGTCCGGGAAGCGACTCGGCTGTTGCGACACTGCTGGCCGCTACGAGCGGCGTTGCGGCGCGGATTACTGGGGTGGGCTCGGCTCTGGAAACTCCGTAGCCTGACGGCTGCACAGGTCTGACTTACCCTGCTTCAGCCTTACTAGAAATACGAGGTGAAGAATTTTTTTTCCAGTCTCACTAGCGTACCGTACCGTGTCGTGTCCATATGTATCCACAGCAAAATCGTTAAAACTCTGAAAATAGGAACAGGTAACTCGAATTTGAGAGGCGAAGCTTATATACGGATGAAAGGCAGGAGCTACTCCATAGGAGTTTCGTTAACCCAGCAATGGTATGCTGTCAGTGCGTTCAGACATGTAGATGAGTAGTAGGATTCGTGGGGTTCTTCCAGTAGTGTTGCGAAGCTTCCTGAATTAGAGAAATTGGGACAAATTCCATGTAATTTGCCTACATGTATTATTTTCGTAACAGCGGCTTCTGCAAGCATCATATGGCGTTACTTCCCTTCCTGCTGCGAGTACCTGTTTTGCAGAGGCGTAAAGCAAGACAACCTTCGCGTCGCAACCTCATATCCTCTGGGAAACAAAACGTTGAAATGTGCGTTAATTCCTAAGGGACCAAACTGCTGAGGTCATCGGTCCCTAGACTTACACACTACTTAAACTTACGCTACGAACACACACACGCACACACACGCGCGCGCGCCCGAGGTAGGACCCGAACCTCCGACGGGAGGGGCCGCGCAATCCGTGACAAGGCGACTCTAACCACACCTTCACTCCGCAAGACTCGGCGAAACAAAGAAAACAGAACTGACTATGAGCAATCTACGAAATTTAGGAGCTCGGTAGAAATTTCGGAGTTTCGTAGAAGCACGCTGGTGTGGGAAAACTTCAGGACGAGAGTCACCTTCGGATGATGTGTCACTCCCGAGTAACATAGCTCGAGCAGATCACACTTGCACCATAAATACTGAGAGCTACTACAGTATAGAACAGAAGGTAACTCAAAGAAATAGGCACTGAGACGAACTGAAATGACACATTTATTCAAAGACCATAATCAGGCTGAATTCACTGAGATTCATGGCGGTGCCCTAGACATTACGACAGCGGGTTCATGGTTCTTAATATGGTGTGTGATGACCACAGGTGGTAGTGCATGCACTGCAACGTGCTGCAATGTTGGCCCCAACGTTGTTAAGGAGTTCTTGTTGTAGGGCGTTCCTTTCCTTTCCTTTCCTTCTCCAGCTCAGTTGTGACAATCGCTGGGTGGCTGTTCGTGCCCGTGTATGTGCTGTAATACGTCTCCCCAGCGCATCCCAAAGCCGCTCCATAAAATTCTCCGTATATCTTCTCGTTCAAAGAGCTGCTCCACCTACGCTGTTCGATGCGGTCACGCACTGTCATCCATAAGAAACTGAAGTCGGTGCCGAATGCACCTCTGAAGAGACGCACGCGAGGAAGGAGTATCGTGTCACATCAACGTCGACTGGGCAATATACCGTGTTCAAAGATATGGATTCCAGTATGCCCCTGTAACGTTATGCCTCCCCACACCTGGACCAACCACGTCATCGTTTCCGACAACGTCCCTGGGTGGACTATGCGTTCTCGCCTCTTGCCATACGAGGGTACGTTCATACGAGGGTACGTTCATCATCATCGGACATGATAGTTTTGGCGGTTTAGATGTCACAGTGAAGGTTACTGTTGCATGGGCTTACTGGCGCCCAAATATTTGAAAATGGGACAATCACCAGTCAGCGTTACGTGACACTGTACTCCTTACTAATGTGCGTCTTTTCAGGGGTGCATTCGGCTCTGACTTCATTTTTATGGCTGACAATGCGCGGTCGTGTCGATATGCGCAGATCTTGTAATGAGAGGATACTCGAGGAATGGAGTGGTCTGCCCGTTTCCCCGATTTAAATCCAATTCAGCACTTGCGGGATGTGTTTGAGAGGTGCACTGCATGCAGCATGTCCACATGCCACGAGGCCCACCCAGCAGTTGCCAAACGCGTTGTTGGAAGAATGGAGCGCTCTATCTCAAGATATTCTTATCAAGCTTGTGGCCATATTGTAGCCGTCCTTGATGATCACAAATCCTATTAAGAATCGTGTCCCGTAGTCTGTAATGTCCAGGGCACCAACATGAATCGCGGTGAATTCAGTGTAATTATCGTCTTTCAATAAAAGTGTCATTTCGGATCTTGCCATGGCGTCTCTTTGTTACCTTTAGATATAAAACTTAAAAGCTGCTTGTAATTTGTCACATCCAAAATACAATTAGTATACAGCAGACAGTAAAATTGTCTCACTCAGATTGCTGCACATCGGATAGTGAAGAGACAAGCAACTTTTTTCTTTTTTCTTTTTTCTTTTTTTCTTTTTTTCTTTTTTCCTTTTTTTTACACGCTCTTGACCAGTCGATTCTTTTTTAATCAGTCGCTTTCTTCCTAATTAAGTGGAGTAACCCAATGAGACTAATCTCTGCGATCACGTCAACTATGAGAGTCGTTTTCAATTAACTGCATTTGAGTGATCCACTAAATGGCGCCCATTATATTATCCAGGGCATGCGACGCCCCTCCACCCCCCCCCCCCCCCCCCCCCCTCTCCCCACTCACGAACCATCTACGGGCGGATTTCACTTAGATTCTTTCCATCCCTTTCAGCTGTACACGAAGAGATGCCAAAGTTTCTAGACACTTCCTAAAAATAATCTTTCCCAAATTTGTGTGTTCAGTTATTTGCATACAATTTTTCGTGCTTCCGGAATTACATATAGATTTTTTGGTTGATTTTAAAGGATTAATAACTGGCGCTAAAGTATAAACTTGTTTAAATAAATGAGCAGTTCCTGCTTTATTTAAATTTATTGAAGACCTGGCTCTTTCATCCTGCTGGTTGGCCACCCATCACTGCCAATTCTCTTCTGGTAAATACTGAGATGACGTGAACATATAAAAGTCCATATTTTTTAATTCCGTGGTGACTTTATCCCTTGCTTTTCAGACGTATGCCGGCACTCGTCAGCAACATTTTCTTTTCTGTGTGGATTATTTGTCGTCATTCGCTATTTTTTTTTTTTAATTTCAGTAAAATTGTTTCAGAATATATTGGTACATATCGTGTATCGCATTGATTTTACCTCGGTACTTTCTATTCAGTCATGATTTATCCATTCTCAGGCCACTAAGCGTTTAGTTACTTTAATCCAGACAAAACGTTCACTATTAAGGAAACGCCGATTCATAAACATAAACGAAAAAATGAACTAAAGGCTACTTATTGGTCCTCAGTACAAAGCTAATACTGGAAGGACAAGACCATTAACAGTGACGAAAGATAACGGATTGCAGTCAACAATAATTATTTAAGAGTGCCGAAATGGTCGAAAGTTTCCGCTCATAACTGAATGTGCCAAGGATGCGATACCAATATTGTCCCTCCCAGCAGTCCAGGGTGTTTACAAACTGTTTTACCGTGATGGCTTGGGAAAGGATTAACTGTGAAATTGAATTTCAATATTTGAAAGTAGTTCTTCATGCCTGTGAAATGTACTTACTGCTTTCCGAGGCTGTAAAATGTTTGTGTGCAAGGGTATTATTTGTACGTACGTAGCCACAGATATAATTTCCTGCGCAATATGTTTACCTGACGCATAAATAAATGGTTGAATAATTAAGTGCTAGATTGAAATGGTTTTTAAGTAACACATTATCACACATTCAGTAAAACGGACTGCAGTCAGTTACAAAAATTTGGCAATGTTTCTTTCTTCTTCATCCTCCCCCCCCACCCCCCCCCTCCCCTTACCCGCCCAGCAACACCTATGTTCAACTTTGTGCTCTCAGGTTAATTAGTTACATGTCACTTGTATTTGGAAGAACTTAATCTATAGCAATATATTTATCACTTTTAAACGATGAAAAGACTGGACTAATTCAGAAGATTGAGTGGATACCTCAGCTGCCTAAAAAACTAAATAGTGATTTCAGTTAAAAGTATTAACAGATGGTACAACTCGTAAAGAGACAAATTTGCAATGCTAGTGTTCCTACTTCCGCCGCTAGCGGGTAATACCTGATTGCACTGCGCATTTCATAGACTGTTGTTCAATATATTTAATTTTCTTTCAAAAAAAACTCTATTCTGTTTGCTTCTTATATACATTGCGTGAAACTAGCGAACACAGCGGCGACTGTGTTTTTTTCTATCACTTTGTGGAATTCTTTATTAAATAAAGTTCTACATTATTACATGTAATTATTTTACTGATTAAGAACTGCTACAAATCCCGTATACAAACCCAATCCTTTTACACTGACTCTGCTTCCCGTTTTCTTGCACAGCCTTGCAACTCTTCGCACTGTTCACGGTTAAAACATCAGTCGCACTATGCCCCGGTAAGCTATATAAGTGTCCATATCAGGACTTCCTCGTCCGGCGCGTACTGCTATAAACTGGCCGTCGTTTGCGCCTGCCGCACAGGCCGAAGACATTGAGAGAACGTGCTTCATTATGTCTCAAACGTACTGTTGCTTTTTAATATAGATTACTGTTAATTATTTTTTCGAGATTGATTGGAAACTATCATATAAGTAATGTCTTGCACATGAGCAAAACTGGAAAACACACAATATCAGCTAAGATTACTATACTGCATTTCACTCCTAGTGAAGACAGTCTTCATTAAAATTTTTCCCCTATTGAACCCACTTCATCAAATTGATCCTTCTTTAGAAACAAAATCTCAAGAAAGAGAACCACTATAAACCGACACGAAAAATTACAGACAGGCTTCACTTAAGAGTCAATGAGCATTTCAGTCGGTATGCGAAACTAAAAAGAGTTTTAATCGAAAGAATGAATTTGTAGTTCAACGGATATACTAATTATAACTGAATGATTTGATTGTTTTCTAACAAGCGATTGAATTGATAATTTACATCTGTACTCAACAAGGCATTTTGCTGTGTGCGCGAACAGATCTCTTCATTCGATTGTTCCCACCATAACGGGAACTCCATACGTTGACACTAAAGGAAGTGTTCTGCTTCCATTTATGTTTATAGTAGTTCCGAAAACTAAATACAAGAAGAAAATCCAGCTACTATCGCCATCTGGAGGTTACAAAAGCGATAAAAATAAATGTTTAACCTCTTTCGTTAAAATGAGAAACGTAAACTATCTAATATGTCGCTGCTTTTTTATTACATTTACGATTCTTACTCTTTCACAAAATGAACAATGTGAAAATTCGTTAAATGTAAGGCAGAGCTGGCCTAGGTACTGTTCCACGGTTGGTTTGTTACCGTTGTAGCAGGGATGAACTAAAGCTTACTTTCCGATGACATGATGTCCATTAATATTAATTTTCAGTAAGTGGTATTATTAGTTGCGAATTTTTGCATTTAAATCATATACAACGAATTCGCAACCTACATCCCTCCACACTCCGCCAGCCTTAAAATATTCCTGCTGCCATCACCATAGCTGTTACACTGTGATTAATCACAAGTAACGATTAACAGGCACTTGCAACTACGTCTATTAACTGGTATATCTGACTGCGTGAACTGCATCAATGCAGCGAAAGTGATACATTCTCGCCTGTAAAGGTTATTCGTAGTCGCGACCTAAGGTTAGTGTTTTCAACCCAAGTTAATTAAGATGATGCTGTTAATATTTGAACTATCCTTCGTCAGTCGTTACTTGATCAACTACGTGAGACGTGGACACGCCGGTGCACAGAGAAAACTTAATCCCAACAACAATGTCAACTTCGATGTAAATTTTATAGCAGTGAAAATTTTAATAGTGCGATGCTGGTAGTCTTAACATATATTGTCACAGAGTATAGTAAGAGTTCGTGCTTAGAATACGGATTCTAACCGCTCTGTTATGCTCGCTGGCGTCTGAACTACATTTTCAGTGGTACGATGTAGAGGTAATTCAAAGTATCATTGGCAGCAAAACTGCAGAAGAGGAAACGTTAGCATCAAAGTTCGTAAAAACTAACAAAACGTGAACGAGGTTATTTACTGAAAGCGTGAAGATCTGCCCCAGTCAAATGCTTTAATTACTAGGAATATTAGCAATATGCACTGTGAATAAAATTGCTAGTAATTAGTAATGGTAGACAAGTTTTATCGTCCTCACGATTTTGCAGGCGCAGTTCCCACTCTATTGCTGGCTGCTTACGTATCCATCCACATCTAGCGGAGATAATCGTGAATATTCAAGATATGCAGGGACAGCGTAAGAGACAAGGTTCCTAGTACGAAGTTCGAGCGTCGGCCAACAGATGGGACACGGTGTTGATGTTGCGATGGTACCGGTTTTGTTAGTTGTTACAGGTGACGAATACACTTCCTGAGAAGAGTCTAAATAACATGTTACTTCCATGGTAGTATGAGTGCCGTAAACAGATGACCCGCAGTGTAGTTGACTGAAATCACAGTTAGAAACACTAACGTGATTTCTTGCCCACGCCTACATTGTGGTCAGTTGTAAGCAGCGAGACGAGTGCATCGGAGCAACAGGTACGTTTCGCTTGTTGGGTAGCTTTGTAGAGCAGCTGTTACAATACACGTTACAGATGAAATCCTTTCGTCCATTCAGTAATTTATAATGTTCCTTCCTGTTGCTTAAATTTCTAACTGCTGTGTGTGTGTGTGTGTGTGTGTGTGTGTGTGTGTGTGTGTCGCATGTTGGTTTTGCGCAGTCTTTTTAGATTTTTATCGGTGTTCTGCTGTTCAGCTTTTCAGTTTGAAGCCCAATTTTCTACTGAAATACATAGGTTCTTCGTAACGCGTCAGACTATTTTTTCCCGTTTGGCTGTACAGTGCCTTAAGAGTTCCGCTGTGTACGATATTACGTGTGATAATTGTAAAAAAAAATTATTTATAGTTTCCACATAGTGTCGGGCACGAAGTTCTAAAACTTGTTTTAAATAAAACTGTGACACATGTTTTTAAAAAAACATACTCTTAATTTTATCGGATATAGTTCCATTGCATTTCATATTAGCATATTTTGTCTTGTCGTTAGTACCTTTTATCTCTTACAGCTCTGGTTTTACATTTGTTATATACACGTTCTACAATGTTCCGATGAAAAAATTCTCGTCTTGCAACGTCTTCAGTTTCTTTTTGCGTCGTAGGCGTCCGCCAGAAGGGGGGGGGGGGGGGGGGGGGGGGAGGGGGGGAGAGGAGGGGGCCACAGTGGAGTAGGTAGTTGCCCTCTCCTGGAATTTTCGGATACAACCTTAACTTTTGCACGTTCCTAGCAATGGTTTCTTGCAATTCTATTAAATCGCAAGTTTATCTTCATAGGGGGCTACGGAAATTAATGTAATCTTCAAAGTTTAATTCTGTTTCTACACTTTGGACAGTAATAATTCCGCATTATGTTCTGTTTATTTCTTGTTGCTATCCAAGAGGATTTCCTCAATCTCTGTGACATTTCTTTTGTTTGAGCTTTTTAATCATCGATGAAAATCTAAGTGGCACAAGAACAAAATTTGTTTTGTGAATAATTCATTGAATATTACAGATTTAGTCATAAATAGCATGTAATTTTAGATCGTTAAATCAAAATAATGGTATTTGTCTTCATGTTAATAATACAAAAATACATCGGCCCGCGTAGCGTATTCTAATGAAGTATGCTTGTCGATCCGGGTAAAAGTTAATGACCTAAGAACACTGGGTCGATGCCTGGTGGTCGTCTGAGATATAATACGTGTCCGGTAATTCGTGTCAAATTTAGCTTTTTCGGCCACTACACTTTCTCGAACTCACCGAAAAAGTTGCATCAAAAATTACTGTTTTCGTATTTTGTACCTTATTGGATAAATTTCTGTGTACGCCGTAGTATCTACTAGTGGCTAACGCGGAAGTCGGTGCAGCGTTCAAGATGACTGAGCTGTAATATTGCGTGCGTAAACTTAGTCTTGCTATGTAGATCGATATTTTACTTCTTTTCTCGAGATCCTACGGTCTAGCAACTTCATCCATGCTTCTGCTTTAAAGTCTGCTGTAAATTCTACTTTTGACTTTCTACTTCAATTTCAGTGATTGTTTCTTTGATTTTTTCGATAAGTTTCTTTTTGTGATTGTGTTGAAGACCTTTTCTAACTAACTTTCCATCTTCGTCTAAAATCATTCGTCATATTTACTACCGTTTCCTAAAAGGTATGGGCTGGTTGTATTGGCCTCATATTTTCTTTATTTTCCTGTTTCATCAATAAATTGCCTTTAGAGTAAAATTGTAATAGTCACAGTAAACGATATAATGATAAATGCCTTTCTAATGTTTCACGATGTAGATAATCTTTCGTTTTATAGTCATCCTGGAGCCCAGTTTTCATCCAGTTCTAAAGTAACTTTCATATTCAATTTTTGCCGATTTTGGTACGATTTCTAGTTAAAAACACTTTTCTTAAAATAAATTTTAGCATTGTTTTCAATAATTATTATTAGTTTTGTAATTGCGCTGTCTGCAACTGCCTTAATGGGTACGTATTTAACAAGGTACGACATTTTTGTATACCATCTTTAGACGACCTTGATTGCTAAAATAGTCAATGTTCTTTTTATTTTCCGATACAATCAGTTTCTTTTATAACTGGTTTCAGCTGCCTATAGGATTAACCGTAAGACGTACTAGGGTTCTCCTAATTCTCATGTTCTCATCTGGCTACGAGAAGATGTCACACTCTGCGTCCTTAAACACACTGTTGTTGTTGTTGTTGTTGTTGTTGTTGTTGTTAGAATAGTTAAGGATCTCAAATATTGGCGATTTGGTGCAAAAGCAAATATGCTACGAGACAACGCTTCAGATTTCTGCCGACTGAAGGCTAGAACGAGACTGTTTGAGCTAAAATGTTTCAAAGTTTTCGTAGAATAATAAGTGAAATGGGAAACGGCTCATTTATCACAGCACATCATTACATTTGACTTCAGTTTCCTCTCAGTAAACGCCTTAAGTGAAAGCTCTGCATCTTGAAAATAGTATGGCTGATTTTGGTGCCAAGTAGGCCTTTAGCGTAGATATTGGCTCAGCGGACCTAGTGAACGAAGTAGTTGGTTTCAAGTTTCAGGTGAAAGACCTGGTGGTGAGCATTCACGAGGCTTCCCGTTTGAGTATTTTGAGTTTCCTTCAAAGTATGGGTTAAGAAACGCTTATCCAAACGTCGAAGTAGCATCGAGGATATTTATGGCACTGCCATTGACTGCGGAATCTTGTGAACTCAGCACATCAAACATGATAAGCAACCTGTAACACTTTCATGTCTTGCCGATAGAATACGATACAATTGTTAAACTGGACTTAGTGAGGTTACTGTGCTCAAAGCAAGGTGATTTAAAGCAAGATTATAATAAAATCACAATTCCTGGAAGGGCACATTTTCTCAACTCTTAATTAGAAACCTTTATTTGCAATTAGTAATGTATGCACTATTAATAAATTATGAAGAACAAATCTGTGCTTTGTTTATATATATTATTAAAACAAATGTGCGGCCATAACAATAAGATATGAATTTTGTAATACTGACAGCATGTTTCGAAAGCTTAGGCTAATTCATGTAGAATGATGCATTTAATTTTTTGTGGGCAATGCTTTATGCCGTTACAGCTCAGAATAAGTTTTCCAATCATGCTTCATTTTTATTAGACGCACAAAATTACAAAACTTGCTAAATCTGCACAGAATAATGCCGAAACGTACTTTCAGTGGCAAGGGGGCCGGAGGGTGGAGTTGAGGCAGTTTCGCCAGGGCCGCAGGATCCCCTCGGTTCGGCTTTCCCTGCAACCACGACATAAGGCATCATACATGTCAATAACTTGGAAACAGATTTTTTGAAGCTAACGAAGACAGAATCATTTATTACAGGAGATACGTTAGTGATTAAATTACCTTTTATCAAGACATCGAAAAAAATATAAACCATTCAACAAAGAAGGTAATAACAATACACAGAAAAAAATTACTGTGGCTCTTAAAGTAGAAAAATCGATAAATGACGCTGTTCACCATAGCACAATGTAAGCAGTATTTATTCCTTTCCTATGATTACGCTGTAAACTCAGTTTGTCATATAGAGGCCTCCATGTTCCCGTTACCTAAGTATTTATTCATCGTATCACGTGCATACAACTTCAAACACCACTAGAAAAAGTGGCTACATAGAAAAGCCGAAACCCGTCGCCGAGTAAAACAGAGAATTTCCAGCAGCTGGAGCTGGTATTCAGTCAGGTTGACCACAGATTCAAAGTTTCAGAATCAAAACATAGTTAAACTACTGTTATAGCTACCCGCTCCGGTTTCGCACGGATATCACCGACCGGCCGGACGACTTGCATCGCGTAGCGTTCATTTCGTTTTTTTTTTTTTTGGGAAACTTGCGTACAGCTGCGACTAAAATTACGAGGATAACGTTAGGCAACTGAACATCATCATCTTCCTGTAATTTAAATGATTAAGCAGCACGCGCCACTTATCGGCTTGTTGCCGCAGCTAAATGCGTGAGCGGACTGCAGAACCTTCCAACAATCTGAACCATGGATCAAAGGCTTCACGCCTGCTTGGCCGCTTATTGTCGGCGGGGCGGTCACGCCATTCCGCTGCGAGTATAAACAGCCCTACAGTAGTTAATGAGACATGGAGAAACGCCACGAGGGACTGTAATTCGTCACAATTCAGCCAATTAGCGCAAAGTATACGTAAGTTGTATACAATAACCTTCCTCGTGGATCAGTGTGTGTGTGTATTCGTGGAAACATAAACATTATTTTATTATTATTATTTCGTATTACACAATGTCTCGCTCCAAGACTTTCTATTGGACGCCACTTCAGCGACTTGCGTCTCCCTAGTCAGTTGAGCAACAGGGTAAATGCGACCTACACTTTGCGGAATCCGAAACACGTTTCGGTTCTGGCAATTTTCCACATCGCTCTGAGGTGAGTGCTCGGTTAAGACTGTGAAAAATCCATGATTGGGTCCCGCGACATTGCGGTTTTCAGTCAAGCGCTAGACTGGTCAGGCCAGACTCACATTCAGCTCAAGCTGCGCTGTTACCCTGAGTAGTTGTACCGGTAGATGGTAATGCCATCGTTCCCACAGGGCGTTGGACTGCAATTCATCGTGGTTCAACCAATTTACACGCAATATTTACAGATTATATACACGAACCTTCCAACGGAATCTGTCAGGCAAAACCGGATCAAAACCCTTTCGGTATGTCGTGAAAGTAGGCCACATATGCAAACAAAAGCGACCAGGTTTTCAATATAGTACTTTCCCAGCGACTTGGATTCATACTGGCATTGGACAGGCCCCTCGCAGACATCCTTGAATCGAAGCTCGCGGTTGCCCATCAGTGCGTAAATGCTGTTTGTGCTGTTAAAGACTTACGGCATTGGAGTCTCTAAGAGATATGGAAGACCCCCGGGAGACAGCGGAGGTGAAAGCTGGTCAGTCGCGATTCGTGTTTAGCATAAGTTTATATATAGTGCTTAATTTGGTGATACTTGGTGCTGACCGAAAAATTGTTAACGTTTTTAGATGTCTATGCTTAAAAAAAGAACAAAGCTCACCATACCGAACCTCTTTCCTTACAAATCAACAAAAAGAAGAGATGAACGCTTTTAACATGTGGTGAAGGATAAGTTTAAATGTGGCGACTATTTTCATAGAAAGCACGTACTATGACGGAAAATCAAACTGGTTTAGAGAGATAACCTCTACAACTTCTTTTTACTTTATTCTTGTTTTACTTAAGCGAACATTACTGTTTATTACCTCTATTTCAGAGGCGGTAAGTCACTCAGAAATACATTCCGGATGTACAGGAGTAGTCTTTGTTACGCAGGTTTCAACAACAAACTACATACACGCACAGCGAGCTTAGGCATTCTCGAGTATTCAGAGCGGCATTAGTGACCAAATGTGGCGAGTTGGGCGGCAACAGGAATTACACACACAACAGCGCTATGGTTCGTCAGCTCTACGAAACTGAGGCTGGCTAACATGAGTGACGGAGGCTGCGATCGATTCATCTCTCAGGCGAGGGTAATTCATCATGACGCCGGCTGCTTAATGTGCGTGTGCGGGCGGCGCCGTGTGAGCACCGCTGGCTAATGGGCCTGCTGCCCTTCCCGCCGAAATTTCACGAACCTCGCGTTAAAAAATTGTTAGCTAAATTCACTCCAGGGACATTACCGAACCCTGAATCTGTACGTTCCGTGCCGCAAATCTGTCCACGAGGTCAAATTCAGTACGTAGCATATGGTTTATGAACCTATTCGGAAGGTACTATTACTATCAGTCGACTTGAGCCTTAGTAGTGGTTTTAGGTACATCAGTGGTCTCCACTGTTTGTCGTCGTCATGGTCTTCAGTTCGAAAACTTTGATGTCTCTACAGTATGCGTTCATGCGCAAGCCTTATCGTATCCGACTAATTACTGCAACCTACTTCCGTTTGAACCTACTTACTGTATTCCTCTCTTAATCTCTTTCGAAAATTTTCATCCCTGCTCCACAATTCCCTCTACTGCCTAATAGGCTATTTCTTCATATCTCAATATGTGTCGTATCAACGGATCATTTGCTTTAGTCAAATTGTGCCATAAATTTCTTTATTCCTCAGTTCGAGTCACTAGCTCCTAGTTTGTTACTCGGTCTACCCATCTAATCTTCAGCACCTCTTCTATGGATCTGGAGACCAGCAAAGAGTGAGGCTTAAGTAGGTGGTCAGTTTTTCATTTTATGAACACGAGAGTAGTTGTATAAAGGGACCGACGTCGTATTTCACACCATCTGCGCCTGAAATTTCACTATGCTTTCGCAGAGGGCAATTGAAGAGAATTGATTGTTTACGCTATTTGCGTAGTATTTTCGCGGAAAAGCTGTGTTAAATTGTAAATATAATAGATTGCAGGAAGCGTTTAATAGAAATAGCGGACTTCGTGCGGTCTTTACAAGTGGAAGTAAACTGTGCTACTGTCACGAGCTAGAACCCTTGGATTTAGAGACTGACTCTGCTTTCGAACTATTATTTTGTGATCTGGTTTCCCTTGCCTCTTGAAGTAGAAAGAGATCAATTGGAAAGTTACGGAGACGACTACGCTGTGTGTATCGTTACTGTTCAGATTGCCTAATCTGAAGCCCTTTTCAGCGTTATCAGTTGGCAACAGACTTTTGAGTAGTGAATAATTAAACATGTTACACTGATCAAAGCGAACCTGGCGATCGTCATTAAATCAGCTTCAGTAATGTAAGGTTCAGACCCGAGAACGCCAGTAATGTTTCTTTTACCGAGCGCGAACTAATGCCGTTGAATTGCGCTTGGGCAAAGCCAATGACAGAAGCCTTGGTCACCACGCTGTGCGAACGTTTACATGCGAGACAATTTCTGCAAGACGAAAACCGAATGTGGAAACCGTTTCTCGCTCTACTGTTTACATATTCAGGCCTGAAGCGGTTTTGCAAAACGGGTCACATATTGGTCTCCCGGTCGTCAGTTGTCTTCCACAAATGGCATCTGGAAATAAGCTATTCCAGTTTCTGATTTAGTCAGTACAATGGCTTTTTCCCTTCAATTAAATATTAGAGGTAGACGACCTCATGCTCAGACTAATACATGGCCAAATGAAAGCGACCTGGGAACAGAGTTCCATGGTATAAGGAAACACGGCAGAAGAAAGTTAATACAGTACTAACTATAGCAGATGCTGAAATTGACCGCCATTCATCTCTTGGAACTTTCGGGTCCGATCAGCAAGCTGCTGAAAGCAGATGGAAGCTTCACACTTGAAACTGCTGTAATCTCATCAGTCTAAACCCTCTCTTCTTTGAACTTCCTTGGCGTACTACGTTAACCTATCGGTAAGAATCCCACACTGCGCAGCAGTACTACAAAAGAGGGCGGACAAGCGTAGTGTAGGCAGGCACTTAAGTAGATCTTTTACATCTTTTAACTGTTCCGCCAATAAATTGCAGTCTTTGATTCGCCCTCCCCACAACATTTCTTCCCAATTTAGGTTGTTCGTAATTGTAATCCCTAGGTATTTAGTTGAATTTACGGCCTTTAGATTTCATTGATCTACCTTGTAACCCGAAGTTTCATGAATTCCTTTCAGAACTCACGTGGATGATCTCTCATTTTTCATCATCTAGTGTCAATGTCCAATTCTCGCGCCATACGTGTATCTTTTCTAAATTGTTTTGATCTTCCGGTGATTCTACTACACTATAAACGACAGCATCATCTGCAAACAACCTAAGACGGCTGCTCAAATTGTCTCCTAAATCGGTTTTATAGACAAGGAACAGCAGAGCTCCTGTAATGCTACCTTGATTGGGGAACTCCCGAAACCACACTGTTCTCTTAGAGGTATTCATAAAGTTCGAACACACTATATGTTCCAAAATCCTACTGCATATCGACTTAAATGATATGATATGGGCCAATAATTTAATGAATCGTGCCTGTGGAAACTGTTACAAGCACCTCGCATTGAAGTCCACACTAAATTTCGAGCTTATGCAGAAGATCGCCAATCTTGGAGATTTTGCGTTAGTTTAAATTTGGTATGCTTTTTTTCTCTGTTCTGCAACAGTGTTCTGACCCGCCTTGTGCACTAAGGGGGATCGACTCCGTCTTTTAATTTATTTGGTACAAATTTCGAAATTTCTGTCGATCCCATTTCTTTGAATTCAGGCCACATCTGGTCTACACTTACCGGTACAGTGTTAATTTGAAATGAGTGGAGACACTCTCAGAAAGACTTCAAATGAATTTCTATCTGCTAGGTTCATTTTTCGTTTATTTTTCGAGGATTTGGGAATTACGGTATTCCACCTCGCTACGACAATCCTGTGTTCACTAATCCCTGTATGCGTTTTTATGCTCGTTATTAGCTCAGGATTATTTGTTGCTACGAGGTCAAGTGTGTTTTCACAACCGTTCACTACTCGAATGGGCTCATGAGATAAATGCTCGAAATAATTATCAGAGAAGACGTTTAGTGCAATTTCGGATGATGTTTCATCTACCTCCTGATGTAAACGTGTATTTTCACCAATGTATCAAGGGTAAATTGAAGTGAACGTAAACTGTAATTGTATGAGTGGGTACGTGTTTCAAATTAGACTCAAGATTTCTTGCAATCTTTCAGCAATTATCATCTGAGTTGGGAGATCGGTGAAAGGATCCAGTTATTATTTTATCCCGGTTGCCAAGAATGACCTCTGGCCATACCAACAGTAACTATCTACTTCCTACAGTCTAGCTACAAGTAAACTACTACTAACACCAATAAACACGCTACCGACGGCAAATCATTCCCAAAAAATTCGGTTAAACTTATCTCTGGCATGAGTCGACCTTCAGTTCTTGTATCGATTTGAGTATCAGTGCTTTCTAATACCGCTTGGAGCTCTGGTACTTCGTCAACTCAGCTCCGAGAATTTACAATTGCAGTAGCGATGGTTCCTGGATCTACGTCCTTCCTGTGTTGGACTTGCACCCTTCGAGACTCTAGTCCTTTTTGGGTTTCTCAGAGACCCTCTAACCTAAAAAACCGCCGATTCCACGCCACACAGCCCCTACTACCCGTGTAGCCGCCTCCTGCGTGTAGTGGACTCCTGGTATGTTTAAGCGGAACACGAAATGAGCCGCCACCTGCTGTTAGCTGCACCATGTGCTGTTCGTGGCACCTGTTCCATGTCTGAAATGACTCCATTCGGCGTGCACACAGAGTGCACATAGACTTTCTTCCACTCCTTGGCCGCCATGTCCCTAAGGGGCCTCATAACGAACTTAACATTAAGGCTCCCAACTACTCACTCTCCCTCCCTCTGTGATTATCTGAAATGTTCTGCTGCAGTTGTAGAAGACTACGAGGATTCCTGCGATACATGTTAGACTTGAGGGATACCCACACAAAATTATCACACACTTGACATAAAAGGTGACCAGGTGGTCAGCTAGGGCCGCGACCATACTGGACCATACTGACCTCTGCTATCAACTCTGTCAGGCGTGAAGATGAGTAAAAGTGCTCAAAGGTTTGGCCGGCTGGAAGGGCAGTTACACCATCCTGTTGGCAGTAACTTCAGATTGTTTCCTCCTCCGTTATACGCTCGTTCAGGGCACTTTAATTTTCCACACCCTGTATTTATACTTCTCCTTCAGTGCACAAAAAAATTTTAAAAACAAGACGTAACCTGACAACCCATGCACGTTTCAGAAATGGTTGTGCGTTTACAGAGAAGCACAAATCGGTTGTGGAAGTGGAACTCCGACATCTAGAACCGTATTTCCAGAATTGATATTAAGATGTTTACATGATCAACCAGAAGCGATATTGGGAAGTTGGTTTACGAAATACGGTTTTGTGAGACCGATGTATACAGTGTGAGAGGAATCGGAGAAAGGAACGTAGCCTAAAGGCTTCATCACCTTGCTTTTCTCTGTCCCCTCTGCTACCTATCCTGCGCCGGCCCCGGTGGTCTAGCGGTTCTAGGCGCTCAGTCCGGAACAGCGCGACCGCTACGGTCGCAGGTTCGAATTCTGCCTCGGGCATGGATGTGTGTGATGTCCTTAGGTTAGTTAGGTTTAAGTAGTTCTAAGTTCTAGGGGACTGATGACCACAGGTGTTAAGTCCCATAGTGCTCAGTCATTTGAACCTATCCTGCCACAATATTAACAACGTGTCATCCAATATTGCTCAAGGATAAGTCATAAATATTCCATTCTAATTTCGTAGCTCCTATCTTATAGGCTGAGAAACACATTTTCAGCAGGATGAGGTTACTACATTATCATACGACTGGAACCTCAACCCTTCCTTTCGTAAGCACTCCAGTAATAATTTTCTCTTGGCTCCCTTCAGAAAAATACATCTCCCTTACGAGAAACTACATTCCTATTCAGCTGTTCAGCATTACTTCCATACAGACCTAAGACTTCATTGCTCTGTGGTGTCATGTTGACGTTCGACTCCGCAATGAGGAATCTCTACTGAAAAGCTATACTTAATTTTATGCTTCCCTTAAATATCTTATACATAATACCGTGTATTTTTCACACTTCCGTACGCGATTTTTACATTAGATTTTTACATTAGATTTTTACATTAGATTTTTACATTAGATTTTTACATTAGATTTTTACATTAGATTTTTACATTAGATTTTTACATTAGATTTTTACATTAGATTTTTACATTAGATTTTTACATTAGATTTTTACATTAGATTTTTACATTAGATTTTTACATTAGATTTTTACATTAGATTTTTACATTAGATTTTTACATTAGATTTTTACATTAGATTTTTACATTAGATTTTTACATTAGATTTTTACATTAGATTTTTACATTAGATTTTTACATTAGATTTTTACATTAGATTTTTACATTTGATTTTTACATTTGATTTTTACATTGTTCCGCAACAGTGACGTTTATAATCAACACCACCTTACGGAAAGATGTGCAAATAAATAATAGCATTATTTTGTTTTCTTCACCTAGTGTGCGCTGTGGACAAGACTGAAACCTAAGATACTGACACTGTAACAAACTGTTGTAACCCGCTCCGTATCCTAATTACGTGATCTTTAAAGATTCAGGTGCCATACGTGTACTAGGCATACTGTTACATATCTGAAGAGTGGCCATCGGTTTCCGCTAGTTCTAAATGTGTTGCACGTAATTCTCATCTCATGATTGTTTTCCGCATCGTTAGGGTCGAATGGATCGTGTTCAACATGGGTTTGCAACCGTCTTGATTACTTCTCTTATTCGGTTTTCTACAACTGTTTCATGGGCGTAGCCGCAGTAGTATTGGTTTCAGCAACTGTGTTAGGTTGTGTAGCGATTGTACGTCTACGCAAGAAAGCTGTTTCAGCTAGTTGTTCTGTTATAACCGTCTTGCAACTATTTTAAGATGATTCACTCTCTTATGCAAGATTTTTAATTGGTTCGCCCTAACAACTTGACTGCGTGGCACGTTACTGTTGAAGGAGCTGAACATTACACAAAGTTTATTAGATGTTAAAGGCAAATAATGTTTTAACTGGTGATGTTTTCAGTTGCAGGCAAAGGAACAGCCCAAAATCGAACAGTGTGAAACTGTTGCAGCTGAATGAACCGTAGACTCGTTTGTAAAGAGATCAGCATGTTTTATCGTCTTTTGCGGTGCTCCATTCACGAATGAAAATATTTACATAACAACTTTTAAATTAAAGTTTGGCTAATCTACAATTTTGTTGATAAGTTTGTACTGAAAACGGATGAAGGGTCTCATTATATTTCTTCATAGGGCTTTAGTTTGTTTTGGCTTGGTAATTGACACAAATAACTAATTACACTGACTTAAAATAGTTTTTTATTAATTTATAATTGAGTTAATTACACCTTTACAAAGTGTACACGGAATGTATTCGCAATTGCGAATATGGACAACCGTCAGTTGTATAATGGAATGACAAAATGAAAATATGTGATGGACCGGCACTCCACAAGTCTTCAACCACTGTTTACAGCATGCCCTGGTACATCCATTATGTAGAGACATTTTAATTGAAAGTCGCTTGTGCGATGTCGGCGGATAAATAGCATACTGTCTGTGTTGTTAAGAAATACGGTGCAATTCCTTCGGCCATGCATGCATAGGAACATGGTGCAAGCGACTTTCAATCAAAATGTCTCTCCTGTACGAGAATATACGTAATGGATAAACCAGGGCATGTTGTAGACAAGTGGTTGACTGCATATGGAAATTTGGGCGTGGCCGTTGAAGCGTGCTTGGATAGCCTAATAGTAATATACCACTCGTGATAAGCTCGAAATCAGAGTTAGAGGCCCAGTCAAGCACAAATTTTCATTATCGTCATTCCATTATGCATCTGATGGTTTTCCATATTCGCAGCTGCAACATGTATGCACGTCCGAAGAAACGTAGCATCGTATTTCTGAAAAACACGGGCATTGCAATATCGTTTACCAGGTGTAGCTTCTTTGATCTGAAGTTATCAAGTACAATTTCAGTCGCTGCTTCCACGCCTCTGCCTCATGCTGCCCTCTGCCAGATGAACCTTGTGACTTTTTTCAGTTCTTTGATCTCAGAGGTCGGGTGGTTTGCCTTTTGGAGCGTGCTGCCTTTGTCCACCGTCCGTAATTCGTGCTATAAGCTCTGCCCATTTTCGTTTTAGAACCTTTACTCTTTCACAAAATCCTGAAAATTTGCTTTTTGCTAGGACTCTTATATTCTCTGCAAATCTGAAGTTCTTTTTTTTCAATTTATTCTAATTCCCCTTTCTTTCCAAATCATGTTGGACATAGCCATCACTATAATTACTGTAAATTTTCTAGGGGCTATAGAAACACGTTGCTTTACTCCTCTTCGAAGGGAAAATTCCCTCCTGTGTTCTCATGTGCTGACAGAAGCGACAGAGATGTCACGTAATATGTTTATGTACTAAAACTGCAGCGAGGCTGACAGAATCAAAAACCTTTTAAAAATATAGGTTTTTCTTTACTGTAGTATAACAGTCTTTATAGGCTGTCAGGAAAAACAGCATAGACATTATGTAACTAAAATGTTTCGGCGGTGGTATAAATTCGACTTATGAGCTATTTCAGATAATACATTCAGCTTAACAGAAATCTAAAATTCAGTTTTTAAAGCATGCTTGGAAGTGTTGAAAGTGAGGCAGTTAATCGTGTTACAATGAAACGTGTATAATATTAAACATCTAAAACAAGGAAAACAGCTAGCGAGCAGCCCGGTGCGCTCTGGGCAGTTGGTAATGGTCGTTCAGCTTGGGTGATTTACGCATCTATTCCGGGGTTATCGCACACTGATCTAGAACAGAAACGCCACAGTATTAAGTGATAGTGAATAGGTAAAAATTGTTGCGGTAGTTAATAGTTCTAATCTCCTTTAGTACAGAACGCGTTATACTGTTGTGAAAGAGGAGGACAAATTGTATGAACGTCAAAGTCTTCTACCATTCCCTTCTACTATTAATATTTTGTCGATCCAGATGATTTGTTGGAGGTATTTTCAAAATCTGGCTACAAGAACAAAAGAAACGTGAAACCGAGAGAACAGCTTAAATAATGGTTATTAGAAAAATAAGATCCCTTTTTTAGAAAGTGAACTTTCCAACTAATTTCAATCGAAAATCTTTTTAAGAAATGACTCTTTCATCGGCGTATTAAGATTCCTAAAGACAGTCTTTTTTATTTTAAGTTGAGAACGCATTCAGTGATAGTCATTAAGCCTATTGCCCACCAAGAGAGAGTACGCCTTGAGAATCTTTCCAAGTAAAGCAAAACCAACACCTGTCTATTTAAGGCTTTAAACAGTGGACCTGTATGGGTAAAAAAGCTGTGGAAGAACAATTAAAGGCAAATTAAGGTCAGGTCTGTGGAAGTTCGATCGAATAAAATCGTATGAAGAGACGGTAACCAGTTTACTTAACTAGCAATAAGAAAACGACGAAATGTGTTTGAATGAGTTGGAGAGACGTTTGCAGGATAGTAAACGGGGTGGGGTGGGGGATCGGATCGGATCGGATGGGAGGGGAGAGGGCACAGCGGTGACAGGGCGGTGATCCCACATGATGACGCCTCGATACGCGCTCCTCTAAAAATTTATGAACAGTAAAGACTTAAAGCCAAAACCTTTAAAAAAATCAGACAAGGAACGGGGAAAGAAACTGAAAAAAGCGTACTGAAGAAAAATGCGAGAGGGTTGGGTTAACACCAAAGATTGCTGTGGTGTGTCCCATATCTGGCCGAAAAAGGAAAACCTAAAGACCACGCGTTAGTCAACCGCTATGTCATCCTCATTCATCATCTCATTCCGCAATTCGCTGTTGTCAACGTTCCGACCTGTAGCCACTACCTCTGAATCAGGTGATTCCAAAGTTAGCATCAGGAGGCTCAGTGCACACCGGTCCAGTTCTCCCACAAAAGAAAAATCCATGGCAGTACCGGGTATAAAAGCCGGGTCTAGCCATGGTCTGTCGCGTTGATCATTCGTATGGCCAAATCTGTATAAATACACTCCTGGAAATGGAAAAAAGAACACATTGACACCGGTGTGCCAGACCCACCATACTTGCTGCGGACACTGCGAGAGGGCTGTACAAACAATGATCACACGCACGGCACAGCGGACACACCAGGAACCGCGGTGTTGGCCGTTGAATGGCGCTAGCTGCGCAGCATTTGTGCACCACCGCCGTCAGTGTCAGCCAGTTTGCCGTGGCATACGGAGCTCTATCGCAGTCTTTAACACTGGTAGCATGCCGCGACAGCGTAGACGTGAACCGTATGTGCAGTTGACGGACTTTGAGCGAGGGCGTATAGCGGGCATGCGGGAGGCCGGGTGGACGTACCGCCGAATTGCTCAACACGTGGGGTGTGAGGTCTCCACAGTACATCGATGTTGTCGCCAGTGGTCGGCGGAAGGTGCACGTGCCCGTCGACCTGGGACCGGAGCGCAGCGACGCACGGATGCACGCCAAGACCGTAGGATCCTACGCAGTGCCGTAGGGGACCGCACCGCCACTTCCCAGCAAATTAGGGACATTGTTGCTCCTGGGGTATCGGCGAGGACCATTCGCAACCGTCTCCATGAAGCTGGGCTACGGTCCCGCACACCGTTAGGCCGTCTTCCGCTCACGCCCCAACATCGTGCAGCCCGCCTCCAGTGGTGTCGCGACGGGCGTGAATGGAGGGACGAATGGAGACGTGTCGTCTTCAGCGATGAGAGTCGCTTCTGCCTTGGTGCCAATGATGGTCGTATGCGTGTTTGGCGCCGTGCAGGTGAGCGCCACAATCAGGACTGCATACGACCGAGGCACACAGGGCCAACACCCGGCATCATGGTGTGGGGAGCGATCTCCTACACTGGCCGTACACCTCTGGTGATCGTCGAGGGGACACTGAATAGTGCACGGTACATCCAAACCGTCATCGAACCCATCGTTCTACCATTCCTAGACCGGCAAGGGAACTTGCTGTTCCAACAGGACAATGCACGTCCGCATGTATCCCGTGCCACCCAACGTGCTCTAGAAGGTGTAAGTCAACTAACCTGGCCAGCAAGATCTCCCGATCTGTCCCCCATTGAGCATGTTTGGGACTGGATGAAGCGTCGTCTCACGCGGTCTGCACGTCCAGCACTAACGCTGGTCCATCTGAGGCGCCAGGTGGAAATGGCATGGCAAGCCGTTCCACAGGACTACATCCAGCATCTCTACGATCGTCTCCATGGGAGAATAGCAGCCTGCATTGCTGCGAAAGGTGGATATACACTGTACTAATGCCGACATTGTGCATGCTCTGTTGCCTGTGTCTATGTGCCTGTGGTTCTGTCAGTGTGATCATGTGATGTATCTGACCCCAGGAATGTGTCAATAAAGTTTCCCCTTCCTGGGACAATGAATTCACAGTGTTCTTATTTCAATTTCCAGGAGTGTATTAGAACGAGTGATTACCATTGTTTCCCCTCCGAATAGCTCAAAGTTTAGAGAGCTGAAATTCATGTTAAGTCAGGGGGAAAATCAAAAATGGCTCTGAGCACTATGGGACTTAACATCTATGGTTATCAGTCCCCTAGAACTTAGAACAACTAAAACCGAACTAACCTAAGGACATCACACAACACCCAGCCATCACGAGGCAGAGAAAATCCCTGACCCCGCCGGGAATCGAACCCGGGAACCCGGGCGTGGGAAGCGAGAACGCCACCGCACGACCACGAGATGCGGGCAGGGGGGGGATCCTCTTGCTGGAACACGAGATGGAATCTTTTGGACTGCTGTTATGTGGTAAACCAACGCATCCAGTAATCCAGTAATCCACTACATGACATGTCGTCATATTACGGCTCATTACCTACGCCTTTCAATGTACTGCTTGCAACAGCTGAAAGTGTCACGTGGCCTAATGTAAGCGAGATTCTTAAACGGTTGTTAGACAGGTGGGGGCCAGGGGCTCTCATTCGAACCAATTAAAAAATGATGATGTACACCAGCACGCAATGTTTTTCTCCTCTTCAGTGTAATATAATGCACTGTTTGTTTGAGAAACATTGTGCAAATTTGTCTGACAAGCCAGTGATCATTATCATAAACTAAAGGCTATGCCTTGTCGATTTACCCACGTCCCTCTCTCCATTGTCATCCTCTTCAGTTCTTCATACGATTTTATCCCCATATCATCTTTGATGTGATTAAGATAATTTGCTCGTGGCCTTTCTCTTGGTTTTTTCCCCTAAAACTTTTCCTTCAAATACATTCTTTAGGAACTGGTTGGGTCTCATGGTGTGCCCATCATTTTTTATTTTCTTCTTCCTATATAATTTAGCAGCGTTCTGTTCTCATTCATTTCCCTTAAGACCTGTTAATTACTTTTTCTATCTATCCAGCTTGTTTTCGTCATTCTTCATCATATCCACGTTTCTATTGCTTCCAGTCTCTCTTTCTCTGCCTTTCCCAGAGTCCACGCTTAACATCCGTATGTTAAGACACTCCAGACGAAAGTTTTGGCAAATTTTTTCGTACTTTCTAGGCTTATATGATTGTCTGTTTGTAAATTCCTTTTATTTTGGAAAGCTTGCATTGCCAAGGCTATTCTTATCTTTACATCTGTGATACATTTATTGTCGTCAGTGACTGTGCTCCCCAAATAACAGAAGTTCTCAACCTGCTCTAGAACATCATCTTGTACTTTAATATTAACTTCACCATTTTCTTCTGTCTTCCCTACTACCATAGTTTTTGATTTCTTATTTGTTTTTAGATTAAATTCTCTTAGGTCTTTGTCAAATTTTAGCAACATAAACTCTATTTCCTTTACTGAGTCAGCAAGTACTATATCATCTGCAGAACGGATACAGTGTATTCGTTCCCCTTTAATTTTAATTCCTTTAGTTATTCTTTCCAATTTTTCAATAGTTTTCTCAATAAAGAAGTTGAACAAATATTGTGATAATGGGCATCCTTGCCTTACTCCTCTCCTTATTTTTGTTTTCTTCTTCACACCATTCGCTTCTATTCCTGCTTCCTGCGTTTTATACAGGTTCCAGATTAATCTTCTGTCCCTCCAATCAAGATTTATTTCCTTCATTGTTCGGAATAACAATTTCCAATTAACCATGTCAAATGCTTTTTTATAAATCTATAAAGGTTCAAGTAGGTTTTCCTATTAACTCCAATTCGTCTGCCGGTGACGAGAGTGTAAAATAATGGAGGTAGAAGATTTTAACAAAAGAGAATTTCATGTTGTGGGAGTGGTGAAGCTAGTAAGAGGAAGAAAAACGATGAATGACAACTATTTTAGAATATAATCAGGTTCTGAGCGTTTTGTTGCGGATTTTAGCGTGAAATGAGCATTACTGCTTGGGGGCGGAGGCATTCAGCATGTATGATGCTCGAGTTTCCGAAAAGACCGAAACGCATTACATCTTCTTTGAGGCGAGCTACTCGAGTTTTACCCTGTCGCGGCCGGATTTCTCCGTAAATCACGAAGCAAATTGCTATTGTTACGCTTCCTCGGGGCAATTTCTTCGCCAGCAGGGCTGCGGCGGTTGCCACAGCGATCAGGTGCGCGGGTTGTGAGCTGTAAATCCTGGCCGCCGAACATCCGGCGAGGCGAATGCGGTAACGCGCGGTGCCTGCCCGCGGCCGAGCGCTGCAAAAACCGCCGCCGGCGCCGGCGCCCGTGTCTGCCGCAAGGGGGAGCTGCGGCATGCTGGCGGCGCGCGGCGAAAAATACTTCGGGCCGAAATTTAGCCAACCACATAACTCCGCACCACCGGACGCCCATTCGTCAAGCCACAAAAAGCGTTACAAAACAGCCCACTCGAGAAGACACTTTCTTCTAGAAATTTCGAAGCGCTTTTCAAGACCTCGTATGCGAATAACACAGTCTGCTTTATCATGGAATTAATATTTGCTCCTTTTTAAACTGTTCATCAGTATCTTTGAGAATATGGCCAGCAGTGTAACGACACTTGTGGCTGCATTGTGCTGAACAACTTGATTGTAAAAGTCTGGGAAGGAAGTTGGGCGTGAGCACACTTTTAATATAACCACTCACTGATATTACGTATTAGGGAAATGGACTTTCCCGAAAACTAGACGCGTCAACTGGACAATTGATTGATAAGTTGACCATTGTTAAAGTACTGGAATTCTCGGTATAGTCAATTTTTACTACTATCGTTCGCTTCCATACAAGTAAAGGATGTGTATTTGCAACTTCCCCTTCGAAAATTAAGAATGGCAGTACTGGAAAAACTGTTACCATATTTGATTTTCAAACAGCTGAGCAAAACTCAAGGTACTCAGTTTTCTCTTTACTTATTCTGATCATCACTAAACTGACACACAATATTTTTCGTGCAACGCAATCTGACTTTCAATAATCCCCACAAAAGAACGGCCGTGACTAACAATAACCTATACCTTTCATGAATCGCTTACCTCACAAAAATCTTCGTGACGCCAACTACTGCACTACAGCGAGCTCCAATACTGACAGCTAAATAGAAGTTTCTAAATATTGAAGACACTAACTACTGATAGGCATAGTTAGCAAATTTACGTTAATATCGTTCAAAAGTCATTATATTGTGAAATACAATTAAAGAAATTTCCTTTTTCTGACGGACACACAGTTCGTCCTTTCATATTCCAACAATGAGTCCAACCAGCCACAGACTGCACACAGCGCAGTCAGCAACTTTCATACGGAGCACTTCGTGGCGTTACCAACATAAGTACCTAAACAGCCTACTTAGGTAATGTCTCACGGAAATGATTTACCAAAATGCTGTGGAGAGGTGACTCATCGACAAGCCTAAGATGGCGAATGTTACTGCAGTATCCCAAAGTTAGGCCATAGGAGTGTTGATTCATCTGAGAGAAATAATATAATTGGACTACGGAAAAATACTCTACGAAGCATTGCAGTACTGCAGAAACGAACTGGTGGAGTGGTGTCAGCTGTAGTGCCTGTATATGTAAAGACACCGGTGTCGTCCGAAACGGTTTTTTGAATTCTCGAACGTGGAGGAGCGCGCACTCTCACTTCAGTTCCGCTCTGTACTGTACTGTACACTTAAATGACAAAAGTCACGCGATACCTGGTAATTCAGTGTCGGACGTCCTTTTGCTCGGCGTAGTGCAGAAACTCGACGTAGCACCGGCTCAACAAGTCTTCGGAGCTCCCCTGTAGAATTATTGAGCCTTGCTGCCCCTATAACCGTCCACAGTTAAAGATTTGTCGGTGCAGTACTTCGTGCACGAACTGATCTCTCGATTATGTACCATAAATGTTCGTACCGTAAATGGTAGATGTAATTCACGTCGGGCGGTCTGGCTGGCCAAACCATTACCTCGAATTGTCCAGAATGTTGTTCACACCAGTCGCGAATGGTTGTGGTCCCTGTGACACAGCGCGTTGTTATCCATATAAATTCCGTCGTTGTTTGGGAAAACGCAAGTCCATGAATGGCTGAAAATGGTCTCCAGTCGGTGATTGACGTAAACACAGCCTGTACCACTACGGAGTGACCACCTGTTTGAAGAGTGTCATGTTGACAACTTGGGTCCATGGCTTTGCATACACTCGAACCCTGTCCTCGGCTCTTACAAACTGAATCGAGATTCATTTAACCAAGCCACGGTTTACCAGTCGCCTAAGAGTGCAACCGAGATGCTGCAGGCAATGTTGTGCTGTCAGCAAAGGCACTCGCATCGGTCGTGTTGCCATAACCTATTAATGCCAGATTTCGACGCACTGTCCTTACGGATACGTACGTCGTACGACCCCCCCCCCCCCCCAGCCCGTGACTTCTGCGGTTACTTCACACACTATTGTCTGTCTATTAGCACTGACAACCTTATACCTAAACGATGCTATCGGGCGTTAAATGAAGGCCGTCTAGTCTGCGTTGTTCGTGGTGAGAGATAAAGTAAGAAATTTGGTGTTTTCGCCACGCTCTTGACACTGTGGACCTCGTAATATTGAAATCCCTACCGATTCCCGAAACGGATAATCTCACGCTCCTGGCGCTAGCTAGCATTCTGTGTTCAAATTCGTATCTCCCGTCGTGCGCCCATAATCACGTCGGAAACCTTTTCACATGAATTACCTGTATATAAATGACAACTCCGCCAATAAACTGATCTTTGCTATCTCGTGTGCGCGAGATACTACCGCCATTTATACATGTGCCTATCGTTATCTCACGACGTCTATCTCCTCCCTGTATATCAGCACCATTACAGGGTTTCCCGACTATATATGGCAAAAATTTGGCAGCGATGGTGAGTCAATTGGAGTTGCCATGAGCAACAAATTTTTCTATAATCTATTTAGTTTACTAAGGCTACAGCACAGAGTATATACGTTATTAATAAGTGCAGAACAAATAAAGAAAGACAAAATGTATACGTAATGAGTACAAAATATATTAACAAATATCATAAAGTGCACACGTACTGTATAACTCTTTAGCATTTTTTTTACAAGAACTGAAATCATTAACAAATGAAATAAAGTGCACACGTACTGTAAAAGTCTTAAGCATATTCAGGACAACTGATCATATCAACAAACGAAATGAAGTGCACACGCACTGTATATGTCTTTATCATTTTACAATAATTTAAACGCACTGTATATGTCTTCACCATTTTATAAGCACTAGGAAAGGAATGGGAAGGATTGCATCATGGTTGTAGCACAGTAGGTTGCACGTAGCTGCACCGAAATTCCATATCTTTCTACAGAAGCACAACACCAAGTGAGACAATCATAAGTTCTCTTCCTGAAATATTTATCAGTGTGGCCAAGACACTGAAATGTTGCATTAATATTGTATGTTATCATTTTGGTAGTACGTTAGGTACACCAAATAGTAGGACCATAATAACACCTCCATCGTTCAAGGTGGTGGACAGCTTGATTTGTAGACACCACTTTCGTGTAGAATACGTACTCACTCTTACATCAACGTAGAATTAGTGCAAAAACCAAATATAATGCTCCATGACCATGAGGATGGACAGGACATACGGATATTGCCGTAACCGCTGGTAATTAGGTCAGAAGGTGAAGGACATTAAGTCTTATGCTAGTCATCATTGAGAATTACATTAGTGTATCAACCGATTTGAATAATTATTGGCACTCATTGGTTAGTTACTAAACAGTTCTGTACTATGTATGGAGTATTACAGAACATTATTAATAAGTCATCTAATTACAGTAAGTAGTGGCATCATCAGTCTTTTCATTACAGTAATCATTAGCATAACATTTTTTTTATAGAGTCCAACAAAATATTATTTACATAAATGATTGGCATAGCATTTATCCGTAAGTCATCTCATTACAGTAATTACTGGCACTCATTGGCTAGTTACAAAGTCGTTTTTATACATTATTCAGAAGTCATCATTCAAAACAAGAGTTATTGCTTGTAGCATCAAGCTGCTAGTGTTTTATGTAAGATATCATGTAAGTGACATAAGACATATTTAAAATGTAAGACAGTGTAACTAACACTCAAAGTCTGTAGTCCAATAATACATAGATACAATGGATTCAACACATCAGAGAAATTTGCCTTCTATTTAGGACTAGATATATATCTTAAACTGCTGGCATTATGTAGTTGTATAGTGGTAATAGATGGGACTGCTAATTTTGTTTTTGCTAGCAATGCATTGCATTGGGATCGATAATTAATTGCTGGGGCATAAAAAAATTTGCTTTTGACTTATTGCTGAAAATAAGGACTAATAACGTCATTCGTCATGAGTCAGCTGTAGCAAGGTTATGAAACAGACAGTACATGTGATCACATTCATAAATGATAGACACAACTGGGTAAAAAATGCAAGTACTAGAACAGATTTAATAATTAAGTGGTTGTTGTTGTTGTTGCTGTTGTTGTGGTCTTCAGTCCTGAGACTGGTTTGATGCAGCTCTCCATGCTAATCTATCCTGTGCAAGCTCCTTCATCTCCCAGTACCTACTGCAACCTACATCCTTCTGAATCTGCTTAATGTAGTCATCTCTTGGTCTCCCTCTACGATTTTTACCCTCCACGCTGCCCTCCAATGCTAAATTTGTGATCCCTTCATGCCTCAGGACATGTCCTACCAGCCGATCCCTTCTTCTAGTCATGTTGTGCCACAAACTTCTCTCCCCAATCCTATTCAATACCTCCTCATTAGTTACGTGATCTGCCCACCTAATTGATTGAATAACATTGGGGAGAGGCTACAACCCTGTCTCACTCCCTTCCCAACCACTGCTTCCCTTTCATGCCCCTCGACTCTTACAACTGCCATCTGCTTTCTGTACAAATTGTAAGTAGCCTTTCGCTCCCTGTATTTTACCCCTGCCACCTTTAGAATTTAAAAGAGAGTATTCCAGTCAACGTTGACAAAAGCTTTCTCTAAGTCTACAAATGCTAGAAATGTAAGTTTGCCTTTCCTTGATTTATTTTCTAAGTCGTAAGGTCAGTATTGCTTCACGTGTTCCAACATTTCTGCAGAATCCAAACTGATCTTCACCGAAGTTGGCTTCTACCAGTTTTTCCATTCGTCTGTAAAGAATTCGCGGTAGTATTTTACAGCTGTGACTTATTAAACTGATAGTTCGGTAATTTTCACATTTGTCAACACCTGCTTTCTTTGGGATTGGAACTATTATATTCTTCCGGAAGTCTGAGGGTATTTCGCCTGTCTCGTACATCTTGCTCACCAGATGGAAGAGTTTTGTCAGGACTGGCTCTCTCCCAAGGCCGTCAGTAGTTCCAATGGAATGTTGTCTACTCCCGGGGCCTTGTTTCGACTCAGGTCTTTCAATGCTCTGTCAAACTCTACACGCAGTATCGTATCTCTCATTTCATCTTAATCTACATAATATTGTCCGCAAGTACATCGCCCTTCTATAGACCCTCTATATACTCCTTCCGCCATTCTGTTTTTCCCTCTTTGCTTACAACCGGGTTTGCATCTGAGCTCTTAATATTCATACACGTGGTTCTCTTTTCTTCAAAGGTCTCTTTAATTTTCCTGTAGGCAGTATCTACCTTACCCCTAGTGAGATAAGCCTCTACATCCTTACATTTGTCCTCTAGCCATCCCTGCTTAGCCATTTTGCACTTCCTGTCGATCTCATTTTTGATACGTCTGTATTCCTTTTTGCCTGCTTCATTTACTGCATTTTTATATTTTCTATCAATTAAATTCAATATTTCTTCTGTTACCCAAGGATTTCTACTAGCCCTCGTCTTTTTACCTACTTGACCCTCTGCTGCCTTCACTACTTCATCCCTCAGAGCTACCCATTCGTCTTCTACTGTATTTCTTTCCCTTATTCCTGGTGATTGTTCCCCTATGCTCTCCCTGAAACTCTGTACAACCTCTGGTTTAGTCAGTTTATCCAGGTCCCATCTCCTTAAATTCCCACCTTTTTTTCAATTTCTTCAGTTTTAATCTACAGTTCATAACCAATAGATTGTGGTCAGAGTCCACATCTGCCCCCTGGAAATGTCCCACAATTTAAAACCTGATTCCTACATCTGTCTTACCATTATATAATTTATCCGATACCTTTTAGTATCTCCGGGATTCTTCCTTGTATACAACCTTCTTTTATGATTCTTGAACCAAGTGTTAACTATGATTAAGTTATGCTCTGTGTAAAATTCTAACAGACGGCTTCCTCTTTCATATCTTAGCCCCAATCCATATTCACCTACTATGTTTCCTTCTCTCCCTTTTGTTACTGTCGAATTCCGTTCACCCATGACTATTAAATTTTCGTCTCCCTTCACTACCTGAATAATTTATTTTATCTCATCATACATTTCTTCAGTTTCATCATCTGCAGAGCTAGTTGGCATATAAACTTGTACTACTGTAGTAGGCATGGGTACTGTAGTAGGCATGAGCTTCGTATCTATCTTGGCCACAATAATGCGTTCACTATGCTGTTTGTAGTACCTTACCCGCACTCCTATTTTTTTATTCATTATTAAACCTACTCCTGCATTACCCCTATTTGATTTTGTATTTATAACCCTATATTCACCTGACCAGAAGTCTTGTTCCTCCTGCCACCGAACTTCACTAATTACCACTATATCTAACTTTAACCTATCCATTTCCCTTTTTAAATTTTCTAACCTACCTGCCCGATTAAGGGGTCTGACATTCCACGCTCCGATCCGTAGAACGCCAGTTTTCCTTCTCCTGAATACGACGTCCTCTTGGGTAGTCCCCGCCCGGAGATCCGAATGGGGGACTATTTTACCTCCGGAATATTTCACCCAAGAGGACGCCATCATCATTTAACCATACAGTAAAGCTGCATGCCCTCAGGAAATATTACGGCTGTAGTTTCCCCTTGCTTTCAGCCGTTCGCAGTACCAGCACAGCAAGGCCGTTTTGGTTATTGTTGCAAGGCCAGATCAGTCAATCATCCAGACTGTTGCCCTGCAAGTACTGAAAAGGCTGCTGCCCCTCTTCAGGAACCACAAGTTTGTCTGGCCTCTCAACAGATACTCCTCCGTTGTGGTTGCACCTACGGTACGGCTATCTGTATCGTTGAGGCACGCAAGCCTCCCCACAAACGGCAAGGTCCATGGTTCATGGGGGGAGGAATTAAGTGCTTATAGCATATTAATATCATGAAACGCTTCTCCTGGAAAAAAATACAAAGTGGATCATTGAGCTGAAAGAAGAAATGTATTCATATTATGCTGAACAGAAGTAAACTTCGAATTAACAGGTAATGAAATGCGTACATAAGATGCATGTACTCTAGTTGTCTTTCCCAAAACACAGTCATTATACTATGCGACATAAGACATACTGTCAAAAGGAACTGCAACAAGTACTTACATAACTACATACCATTTCTTAACTAACAGAAAATAAACATCATCATTATCATCATCTGCAAAGAAAAACTTCATTATTCACATTACCATATTCTTCGTACAACTATTCATCATCATTTATTATCATCTGCAAAAAATACACTTCATTATTCATATTACCATTTACTTCATACAGCTATTCATAGTACAGAGTTTCTTACTTCTAGCATATTTCATCACTAAAATTAACATGGGTAGTTCTGTCTGACAGCTTGCTCAATCACCTCGTATTCTGAAAGAAAAATAATTAGTCAAGACTGCAATCATACGATGTGTATAGTGTATTCAGGTTAATGCTTGTTAATTCTGATCCATTTACTCTTCATGAAGAGGTATTGCATTTCCTTTAGCTCATTCCGAAGATGAAATTCCCATTTCATAGTAAACCACTGTGGTTTGTTTAATTTATTTCTTTTTCACGTCATTGCTTTCTGAAAATGGTGAATATGAATTAATATCTTGCATTTAAACATATACTCACTAAATAAAAACTTGTTTCTAGTGATATAACAAAGCATACAGCATAGCATGACAGAAAACGTATTAGGTCAAAAACAAACAGTTTTCAAGTGAAAAAATGTACACACAGTATCATAGTAGCAGCAAAAATATGTAGAATAGTCAAAATATCTCAATATCTTAAGGCAAAAATGTCAAAGTCAGCTTGTTTGTTACATCTTATAGATTCCATAGTGCATACAGAGAAAAATTCTACTTACGATAGGAAAACAATCATTAATACACAAAAATATGGAAAATGTGCACGGTCTGATATATAACAAGAAAAGCGACCTGCTAAGCTTACCTTGCTGAGCTCTTGCCAAGAAAAGAAAAAAAATACGATCACTATCAGTAAGTAGTTACATAAATATAATTGCGTAAGTGGTCATTTATATATGTCAGGAAATGGCATTACAGTGTGATAAATCATAAAGTGTGTTCATTCAATAAAGGGTTTAATATTGGAGACATGGTGATTGCCCTTGCTTTTTCTGGTTCTCAGTTTCGACGTGCACTACTTTAGGGCGAGAAATGCTGTGATTTCTATATGGACCTGCGTATAGAAGCTCAAATTTACTGCATCTACTTTTTCCTCTGTTGGATAAATAGTATGTGCGTACTAATATCTTCTGTCCAGTGTGAAAATCACGGCGCGTACAAACCTGTTTTTGCTGTCTTCTCACGCGCTCTGCGGCACGTTTGATGTTGCTGAGCGCAATGTCAATTATTTCATGGTGGCGTAGTCGACGAGATGTAGGAAAAGAAACTAATTCTTTAATTTTGTTAGGTGGTTCAACATTTTTCAATGTAACAGTCGGAGATAGCATAGTAGATTCATTTGGTATGGAGTTAATTACATCCTGGAATGAGAGTATGTGTATATCACAATCAATATGTCTTTTATGGCAGTATATTCTACACAGTTTACCAATTTCTTTCATCAGTCGTTCACAAGGGTTCGAAGAAGCGTGATACTTGGATATATGGATCAGAGAAATGTTTCTAGCTCGTAACATACGTGTCCATATCGCAGATCGAAATTGTGGTCCATTGTCGGAAATTACTTTCAATACATGCCCTACATGAAATAAAAATGTTTTACAAATGCATTCGAAATATATTTGGCAGTAGCTATGCACAACGGAGTGAAGGTAACAAATTTCGAAGTGAGTTCAACACCGACAAAGATACAACAAAAAACTCTCTTTGTTCTGGGAATCGGTCCAAAAATGTCTACAGCGGCCATGTGTCTCAATTTAACAGGTACAATGGGATGTAACGGAGGAAGATGTGAAGTCGTGTCTGATTTAGCTTTCTGGCAGATTTTACATGACGCTAAAACTCGTCGAATACGTTTCTCCATGTTCGCAAAAATAACTTCTGTCTCAGTATAAGAAAACATTTTTTGGCTCCTTAATGTGCTTATCTTAAGTGAGTATACCAAATTAATTTGTTAACAAGCTCGTCAGGAATACATAATAACCAGTTGTTGCTGTCAGGGTGAGAGTGGCGAAACAGGATATTATTGCGTACAATATAATGGTTTCTAATGGTAACATTATTCTTATCCTGCCAAAGGCGTTTAATTTCTCTCCACACGTTGTCTTTGCTCTGCTCTTGTGCTGTCTCGTAATGACGATTAAATGAAATTTTCAAATGTGACTTGTTGAATAAACATGACGCTAGAATTTGCTTGGCAGAAGTTGGTTGCGATGTCTTGCTGATTGTTGCTGAGAGAACGGGATAGTGCGCCAGCTATAATATTTTGTGTACCGGAATGTGAAGAATTGTAAAATTAAATTCCTGTAAATAAAGTTTACATCTGCTTAACCTGTCTTGTGTAAATTTTGCGGAAAGTAAAAACTGCATAGCTCTATGATCTGTGTAAACGATCGTATGTCTTCCATAAAGAAAATGACTAAATCTCGTAAATGCCCATACAACACATAATGTTTCAAGTTCTGTGACAGAATAATTGCGTTCAGCAGGTGACAGAATGCGACTTGCAAAGGCGATGTTTTTAATTACTGTAGTACAGTCTTCTTAAATTTCCTGAAAAAGTGTACGCCTAAAGCTGTGTTCGAACTGTCGGTGGCAATGTAAAAATTTCTGGTAGGATCTGGGTGTGTTAAAAGTGGTGCGTTCAACAAAGCTTGTTTCAGATTGACAAATTCAGATTGTGCTTGGCTATCCCAGGACCAAATAGCGTTTTTACCCGTCAGCTGGCATAATCTAGGGGTGTCTAAAGCAGAGTAATGAATAAATTTGCGAAAAAAAATTAATTAATCCCAAAAAGCTGCGTGGTTGTTTCTTTGTCGTTGGAACAGTGATGTCACGTAAAGCTTGAAATTTTTGCGTGTCAGGCGCAATGACTTCTGCTGAAATTACATGTTCACGGAATTTTATAGAAGTTTGTCCATTGGGCGATTTGCTAAGATTAACTGTAAGTCCTTGTGCACGAAAAGTTTGCAACAGTTGTTCAGGAATCGGATTGTGTTAGTCCAGTTAGCTTCTGCGATAAGGATGTCGTTTACATATGTTGTGATTCTGTCTCTCTAATTCTGTCGAAAGTATAGTATTCAAACCTCGAATAAACGCTGCTGAAGAAATTTTTAAACCGAACGGTAATTTACAAAATTGATAAGTCACCAAAACAGAGAAATGCTGTGTACTTTCTGCAGTTCGGATGAAGCTGAATTTGCCAAAATCCCGATTTGAAATCTAATGTGGAATAAACAGCAGTACCATGAAATTTCTGTAGTTCTTCTAGTGTTTGAGGGCGGCCTGTTTCATTAATAATAATGTCATTGATGTGACGCGAATCAAGTACGAGCCGAAGTGAGCCATCCTTTTTCTTAACAATATGGAGCTCGTTTATGTACGGACTAACTGCCGGTTCAATAATTCCTTGGTCAAGCATAGCTTGCAATTCTTTCTTAACTTGTTCTCTGTGAATATACGGAATAGGATAATGTTTAGCTTTAAACGTGTCATGCTGTTTAACTTGAAATTCATACATAAAAGCAGACATAGTACCAGGGATGTTGTCAAAAACTGGAGCTTGCTGTAAAAAAATATCGCGTAGATGAGTACGTTCGTCGTCTGTATTTGCACTGCTCTGTTTTATTTTCTCAGAAATCATTTGCATAACGTCGTAGTCAGCTTCGTCTGGTGTATTGTAGTTGTGTACGAAAGTATCTGTGAACAATGTGGAATGACAGTCTGTTACGTGACGCAGAAATGACCTCTGTCAGATTGTTTGTTCTTCTGCAGATAAAGTGCTGAAATTCTAATGCCAGTTGTACATTTTCATCCTTTAACATTAAATAGGAATTTTGAAAGTCAATAATTGCGTCGTGTTGTACCAAAAAAATTCGTACCTAAAATAACGTCTGTTGTCAATAAGGGAACAATCCAAAAATTTGAGTGAAACGTATGACCTGCAATACAAAACGATAAGTGTGTCTGTAATTTTTCATCTACTCCTTTACCAGATACTGCACCTTTTTTCTTTAGTTTTGCCTAATGGTAACGTAGGATAAATATTCTCTTTGTTACATTCGTTAAAGGTTTCTTCATTTATAACTGACATAGATGATCCAGAATCGATTACTGATGAAAATGTGGATGATCCAATCTTTACTTCAATGGCAGGGTAGGAAATGGTTTTTTGAATAACTGGTTTTTCATGCAAAAGTGTGTCTCGGATGTCGTCAAAAGTAATAACATTTTCGTGGTCTGTGTGTCAAAAGTATTGCTTAGATTGCTGAAAGATTCAATCTGTACTGTATCTTGTCAAATTCTTTCTGACGTGCTGTTATTTGCGAGAGGATGCTGTGGCATCTCGACTATTTGTACTGTTCTGTTATTTCTTCCTGACGTATTAGGTTGGGCATGATACCGACTGTCTGGTTCATTCATAATATGTTGTGGATGATTCTGCTGCTGGTAAGACCGACTGTTAGGCTGAAAACTGTGCTCATTCCTTTTACGTCTGTCATAATAATCATTGCTATACGGTGCATTGCGATATGAGTTGAAATGGTGTGCTTTCTGTGCATAGTGATTTCCTTGTTGCTGTGCGTTACTATTTGGTGGAGCCGACGCTATGCGTGTAGACAGCGAAACATTAAAGCTTGGTTGACCTTGCAGACTACATTGTTAGCTACGTATGCTAACCGACTGGTTTTGATGATGTTGTGAGGAAAAGCCTCTATTGTTGCCAAATTGTCTTTGCTGTTGCTGATAACTAGGAGGATACTGATAATTAAAATTTTGTCTGTTCTTAAAGTTCTGGTGGTTGTCATTCCTGGACCGTCTATCACCTTTGCTATTAAAAGAGAGTGGCTGATCGTAATTTCCGTATGCTTGTTTGCCTTGGCTATGATGTGAAAAATTTTTGTTAATGAAGGAATAGTCTGATTACTGAACTTCAAAAAGCTGTAACAGATCTCTGAATGCCGAAATATTTTCTTTCTGCTGACGTGTTAAAAGTGATATTCTTAACGATCTTGATAATTTAGAAATACGTAATTGGACAAGTGCTGATTCACTGTATGGCTCACTTGAGTATTGGTTTTGTTGGACCATGTGTTCAAAATACTGCGTGACAGTGGGAAAATTTGAGTTCTCATAATTTGGTAAGCTAATTAATTGATCCTCGATTCCGCGCTGTGGCGTCTTCGACCAATACGCTGACAGAAAAGCATTCTGAAATTCTTCTACCGAGTAGCACTGTCTCGCGATCGGTCTCATACGAGTTGCCGGCTCGCCTTCCAAAAAACTGCAAATAAATTCAAGTTTGTGTGTTACGGGTCAAGTTGGTGGAAAAGCAAAGCTAAATTGTTGTATCCAATCCAAAGGGTGGATCTGTGTTCTGTCATTTTTAAATACCTTAAATTTCCTAATGGATAGAAAGTGCTTGTAATCAAAATTTTCGTCTCTGTATGTCTGAACAGGTTCAGGATTGAATGATAATCTCTCTGTCTGTGACTGTTCGGAATCTAAGTCACGTACTCTCTGTAAATTACCTAAATTATACTGGCTGTGTGAGTGTGAGGAATGTTCGGAATGTGGCGTATGCTGTGCCGTGTTAGAGGCTGAAACATTTTTCATCTCTGTCACTTCTCGCCGTAAAGATGACAATTTTCTACGTAAAGTATCATTCGACGAACCTATCTCACTGCTTGTCTGCTGTAAGTTTTGGAATTCGGGTGTTTGATTCAACGAAACTGGTGACGTATCGTTATTTTCGATAACCTCAATACGACTGGCCAATTCATCAAATTTTCCAGTCAATGCTTTAACCTGATCATCATTTTTAGTGTCACAAGCATTAATTTGTTTTTTTGATTTTACGTGTGGTTTTGTTTAATTTCTTAACGTCTGCTTTGATGGCATCGGGATCCTGTATTAATTCTAATTGTTCAAGTCTGTTTGTCACTGTCTGAAAGTCTACTGTGTGTGTGTGTCTGTTTTTGTTTTAAGATCGGAGATTTCATCATGTAATTCGGTGTTCAACTGTTTGATTTCGTCTGATACTGTAGCAATATTGTTGTCTACGTTATGTTTTCGCCTCCGTAAACATTTTACGCTCATCTTCCTGTCTCTGTGCAGTAACTGTTTGCATGACTTGTTCCTTTACTTTGTTCTGTTCCTGTATGAATTTACGGTAACGCGTTTCACTGTTTTGTAGGTCGTGATTAAAACGTTCGTCAATTAGGCTCTGTTGTCGGAATTTCTTGCCTACTTTCGCATCCAGTGTGCGTGAAAGTTCTGCTGACATTAAACTCGTCGCGTAAATTTGTTGCGTTTTCTGAACATCGTTTAGCAACTGCACTAATTTCATCTCTAAGTAATGTTGTTGTGGTTGCATGTGTATTACATATTTCTTGTGCAACGGATCAATTTTTTCACTACTCTCTCTAGCACTAGCCTTAATTTTCTCGCGTAACTGTTTTTTAGTTTCGTTACATTGCTCGGCAACGGCTGTAATCTGTTCAGTAAGCTATTCAGTAGAGGTGTCAAGTTTTTACTTAATCTGTTTGAGATTTTCATTAAGTTGTAGCAATAATGCCATAACGCGATCCATGCCAAAATTAGCGGCTGTATTCTCTGTGCTGTGTGATCGTGTATGTGCATGAGTCACGTTTTGTGTACCGGTAACCATTTGGTCATTGTCTGATTGACAAAAAGGTTTGCCAATCGGATGTGCACTGTTGGTCACTACATCGGAATCAAATAATCTTGACGTGTTCTGTGTATATTGTTCACCTTCGTCAGAAACAATTACCTGTTCGCTACGTATATTTTGCAAATCAGGCGTGTCAAACTGGAAAGCGTTCATTGTAACGGAACGAGCCGCGTCATCAATTGTTACATTTACGGTGGACATAATTGAATTTGTTTGCTCATCATTAGGATCAATATCATTACTAGTGATCGGCACGCACTGATTATCTGTAGAGGATTATCACTATTACACTGAGTGTCGCTAGTATCAGTCAAATTATTCGAGTCGGCTTTTTCACTCATTGCACATCGCCATGTACTGTTAGCAGTTTTTCACAAATAAATGTTAAGCACAAAATCAAACAAAGACAAAGCAACATTGGAACAAATATAATTACTACAAAGAGCAATAAATTGCCGATGATCTGTGAAAGGAAGAGTGACAAGTTAGTAAATGCGTTGCGCCAGATGCAAACTACATTTAAAATTAAGTAAATAAGAGCAGATATATAACTGACTACTTCTCAGATATTCACAAAAATACGATCCTTTCCGGTTGTCGACATGTGTAACCTCCCAATAGAAAAAATTCCGTAACCTCTGAACAGTAAAAACAACATAATTATTTATTTCATTCACATTCAGCGTAACCTTCCAACAGATACACTCCAAAACCTCCCAACAGTAAAATTTCGTAACCTACCAATAATACAATGTAACTAACCTCTCAATTAAATTGCGTAGCCTATCAATAATAAAACAGTGACTAATCTCTCAATAAAGAATTGTGACTCACTTATAATCTTTCAACAATTGACTATGAATTTAAACTGGTAAATTTTGGATGTCAGCAGTCGTGCGTCATGGCCCTGAAAGATCATTCTGAAAAAATTGAAAATTCTTACCTCAATAAGGTCGCCGGATAACGCTGCTCCTATAAGAAAATTTTCTGGCGCAGCTCAGCGCAATGCTGGCCGATAGATTTGTCTTATATAAAAGGAAACAACTGATTTTTCTTTTCAATAATCGGGATGACCAAGGATCGGAGAAATTAGTAAATTCTTTAAATTGAAATGAATGATTGTCAAAAGTTACTTTTTATGAGAAAGATTGTTATTAAGCGATTTTTTTAAAATCACTTACATGGGACTTAAAATAACAATACTACATTTGCGCGAGGCTGCTTTTCCTTATCCTACAACGCTCAGGCTCTGCCTTCGCTCCCTAGCAGCGGCCCAGCCTAACTCCATACACACGACTGCAAGCTACTACTTACTCCAACTGCTACACAGTTCCTACTGCAGTCAACACTGCTCTTTGGTCTGAGATTCTCATATAGCTTACATATCGCAGGTAGCGCGTGAGCAATCCATCGACACTACATCTGCTCGAGTGCGCTAGCAACAAATTCCTTAATCATGGACTTCTTACAATCTTCCTGGGCGATGAAAACTGTGGCCCGGACCGAGACTATAACTCGAGTTGGTCTTGGTCCGGCACACAGTTTTAATCTGTTAGGAAATTTCATATCAGCGCACACTCCGCTGCAGAGTGAAAATCTCATTCTGGTAATATATTTTGAGATTTCAAAAAGTTACTATTTTCATCTTGAACTTTCACCTGCTTTTGGAGATGGCCCTGTTCAGGAAATGGATGAAAAAGAGTGAATCTGGAATACTTACTGAGGTTTTTGGAGAAGATTATTCAGATATTCCTAGTGAGAATGAAGATACGGATGACTGTGTGAATGTTTTTATTTTTTTTTTTAAAGACGATTCCAGTTAGAGCGACGTTATTAGACCGGTAAGCAGCTTATGGAGCTTTAAAATAATTTCGCCAGAAACGGTGAGGCTGATTCTGTTCTTTGGATGACTCGTTTTGTAATAATGTTAAAAATGACTCGAGGGATTGTTCTATCCGCTGCAGCAACGTAAGACGTAGGAAAGGGCCTGGAAAAGTTGTTTGCGGTTTTCTTATGATTGGTAGCCACCATAACAAAGTTAATGTGTCATTCTGATATTGGATTTCCTGACTTCTAGTTTTAAAATATTTGTCAAGGGAATCGTATGCCAATTTATAAATTCGAATGCCCACTCCCTCGGTATTTTGTTTTCTTGTTTGAAAAGAATTTCAAATTCTCTAAAACCGGCATTGTTGAAGACGGGAGCTAATATGTTTGCTAACTGCCCTTCGGAAAAACAACAAAAATGTGATAGTCATTAGCAAGTCATTAGTTTCCGCCCACGTGTCAGTAATTCACTAAACAGTGGAAAAAATTAAGACGGTGCTGAGTTCGCTAACAAAAGAAGGAAGCCTCTCTTTGCAAATCGCTTTTACATAAGAGGTTTTGTTAATGTGAAAAATACGTTTATTGACTTCGTTAATGGCGTATGGTCGAATTTTCCCCACCATAATACATAGTCCGCACCGCCCCAGGGAAGCGTTTCCGAAAGAAATAAGGTGTAAGATAGACTCGAACTCATAACTAGTCGCATAAAATGTTACCCACAGTGTTATTTTTTCTCGTAGAATCTTAGATATGCAGTATCTCTGCGCGATTCATATGCGCCATTTCCGTCAATAAGCTGATGGTCAGATGTGGTGAAGTGAAATATCTTCCCCATGTGGTACATCATTATTGAATTCTCAATCACAAGGAAGTAAAGGATATCGCGCTGTGTTGCCTGATTTAAAAATTAATTTATCGTTCTGTTCGTAAAGAAACTATCAAGAATGTATCCCGTAACGTGACACCTTCTCAGTGCATGGTTTCTGTGTATCAGATCGAAAGGTAATTCCACGGTCAGATAAGTGACATAGAAAAATATAAGCGGATTTCCGTACAGAACTGGTTAATCTGACGAAAAAGATTCCCTCTCACTAAGACTAATGGATATATTTAACAGAAAATGCTGGTTGCAAGTAGTTAGTCGACACAATCTAAGATAACCACTGAACTAAAAAAAAAGTCAGAGACTAAAAAAATCACCGATTTGTTATGATATACTCTGAGTTGCATTTAGATGATTTGTTTTTGTATCTATGTATCGTGACTCAGCATTAAATCATGATCGTTTGCACACCAACCAATGTCGAAACAGCGGTTCATAAACGTTTATATCTCGATTGTCCCTCCTAAATCATGGGAAAAGAGCACAACGGATGATACTACAAAAGCGTAAGTAGTTGAAACACACGTAGTATTCTTTATGCTTTCGGTTTGAATGTCATCAGTAATTTTTTGTCAGTACCTAAAATGTTAGCTTCAAGGCTTCCCATAGATGCGAGATATGAAGTGTTGGAAGCCTTATAACATGATTTCTGGAAGTATCCTATGATTTCAGTTTAAGAGTTTATAGTATCGCTTACATTTCAGCCCTTAGCAAATAGATACTTTTCATGGAATACGTGTAACATTTAAAACTGCAGCTAGCAGTTAATGAATTTGTGTAAACTATCTACAGCCATGGGATTTGCACCATTCAGTGACTAAACTGGCCTTCTTTGTTATGTAAGATAGATCATAAGTTTATTCCAACTTCCATCAAACTAGTACAGCGAGCTGCTTGCAATATCCCTCGCAAATCAGCGATATGAACTTCATTAATGGAAGTATCTCCTATGGAAAGATGAATAAAAAAGTTGCCATCTTAATGTTGACTGAAACAAAATTTATTATAGTCTTACTTCATGACATCGATACGACAATGAGTTTCGTTATTTCTCTGAGACGGAAATACCGACGGCAGTTGTTAGGTGTCGTAGATTTTCAGACCTTGGAGTTCTGTGACTCGTGACGTCAACTTGGTGCTTCCGACCACAATATTATAGCGTGGCTTTTCCAACCGTTTTCTGATAAGCCTATTCCTTCACATTTTATCCAGATCTAGGCCTGACTACGTATGTAGTACCTGACGTTTATTTTTTTTGTTTTTAGTCTGATTAAAAACCTAAGATTAAATTGTTTAGTGTAACAACCAGCAACGACACCTCTGTTGTCACATCAATGGAAGCGACAATAATGGTTGGTCTGAAATGTCACGTTTCGTGCGCCACTCAGGAAAGCGCGGAAACGCCACAGTCAGAAAGACAACAGTGCCATTTTTTTTCGTGTACTATATGACGTGCATTTGGCAGTTTAAATCGCTCTGTATGAGTAGCAAACTTCATAGTCTGTAATATCTCAGCCTAAACAAAGTATTGGCCCTTATATTTGATACTTTATTGTTTAACGCTGACTCGTTGTTCCGATATTTTTTTAGATATACTAGGTTTGGTACTGAGGCGGTTTATCAATGAAGAATACGATGTCGGGTAAATAAAGTTCCAAAATATTAGAAACCATTGGAAAATATTAAATGTTTAAGTACACATTTTTTAACTTCCCGGTTTATTTGCTGTACGAACACAAATTCCGAACAAATTAAAAGCAGTTATGTAAAAGTAGCACCAAAACATTTCTTTTATTACTTAGTCTGAGTGCTGAGGATTATGAGGTCACCTCTTGGAGTTCGCTGTTCGTAGTTCCCCAGATCAAGAAGTCTGTTTCAGCAAATAATTAAAACAGCCCGAAAACGAGAACAAACAACAGCAAAATTATCAGACAGAGCTCTCTCACTTACGTGCAGAGTAATTTGTTCTGTTTTATGAATTAAATAATAATTAATATACAATATATTTCATAACCGTATTGTTTTCTGTGTGTTTTCATTATGTTTCGAAGTATGTTGCCTACAATACATACAAGATAGACAATTGTCATGTGAGCTAAGCGAAGTCGTTTCCTTTCTTATATCTTTCATATTCTGTTGTGAATATGTATGTAGTCGTTCAACAGTGTTGCAAGGTAATGTCTTTGTGCGTGCTTGAAAACTTGCACATCTGTAGCTCCGCAAAAGGCTGCATCGCTACACTTGCCGATATCGTATAAAGACCCATCACAACCACCCAAGTGCCCTCCTTCAGGTGAGGCTGTTGCTTTTCTTCTAGTGGGTACTCTCATAAGTTACGGTTCTAATATTTTTAAAGTAATGATTATCAGAAATTTCAGTAAAAAAGCTGAGTTTCGCTTTCCGCAGTTCACAAACTTATTCACAAGAATGGTCTGTTACGTATGCTTTGAGACATAATACAGAACTTCGCCCTCTACCTTTAATAGATTTTAATCACTGCATACCAGAACATCAAAAAAGTGAATTTTCGGTAAATTAAAGTTGTATCTTGTTTCTCTGCCTACCTTGCGTAATGCTAATGCATCCCAGGTCCACATGAACCTTGTTTCTGTTCTTGTTCTCCCTCCCTTTTCTTTTTCATGCTGTTTATTCTTGTTTCTCTGGTGGCTTCCAGTTCTGATTTCTCTGCTTCGAAGAGCCTCTTGCAGTCAGTGGTAACTGAAGTTGTTTGCTTACACAGTCCTCCAGGCACTCAATTCCATAACCTTAAACCTGGACACTGAATCATCATTGAAAAATACCAGAGCATCTAGTACACAAATTTTCACAGTATTTTGGCCTATCAGAACGATTTTTGGTATTGGTTCCCGTATACAGTTGTTAGAACTCTTATTACGGTTTTGAGTTCTACCACGTAATTACTTCTCAAATAAACTTGCGTTAGCAAAGCATTAGAGACTAAAGGATCGTGAGGACAAATTTAACCGAGCTGTCTGCATGACAGGAAACTACAGAGCATTTTTGAGACAAAAATTTTAAAAAAATCGTTTTTTCGACGCTCACGTACTAGTCTTCTTATTTGCGTCGACTATCCGAGCACGCTTCACGTCCAACTCAAATTTCCAATTTGTCACACGTTACATACATAGCGTCCCCTGTCCATTTCGGTCTTTTCTCCAGCCTCGCGCTGGCTCTCGAAAGAGGTAGGACAAAGTGTGTCTGCACTGAATGAGCAATTGCTGTCAAGGCGCCTCTATTTATATGTGTAGTGTCTGTCCTCCTGGACACGTACGAAAAGACACACTACACACAAAAATTGCCGTTGGTGGTTAATTTATACAGATGACTCAAGAGGAGAACATGTCCCTGAAACTTCGCTCATTGGAACGGGATTCAATATTAACGAACTCCTTTCTACTTAACTGTAGGCACCCCCAACCGCTTCTGACAAGCGAACTGTCAAAATTTTATACGTAATTTAGATGTTTTAGCAGTCGATAGGCCACCCAGATCACCCGACATAAAGCCCATCTAGCATTCATGAGAGATAATCGAGAGGTCAGTTAATGCACAAAATCCTGTACCAGAACACTTCAATTATGGACGCCTATAGAGGCAGCATGGCTAAATACCTCTGCAGGGGACTGCCAACATTTTGTTGAGTCCATGCCACGTGGAGTTGCTACACTACGCTGGGCTAAAGGAGGTCCGACACGGTATTAGAAGATATCCCATGACTTTTGTCATCTCAGTATATTCTCTCATTCGAAGGCCTACAAAGTATCTCGAAAACTTTGACCGCCGTTTTCCTAGAAACGGTAGAGAATCTATGAATAAGCCGAGATAGGTATTCGATTATTTTGTCCCCTCCTTCACTGAGCGAAATTTCTGGGAAATCGTGTTACGGCGTGCTGTGTCCTTCTCGTCAGTGCCTCGAAATGTCAATGGAAGTCAATTGAAAATATCCGGTTTCGACTGCATGCCAGTTGTTCTAGTATATCGACTGAACCGGCTTGAACGGGACTAAGACCAAACAAAACAAAAAATCACTAGGAAAATGCTGAAACAAAGATGAAACGGAATGTATCGTGATGTATATCAGAAGAGTGCGATTGATCACAACTTAACGAAACTAAAATCGGATTTGTCTAGGAAAAGTATTAAGAAAGTTATAACTGTATTTTCATTGACGTTTTAATTAACGAACAGCAATTAAAACACCTTATAATTAGTTAACAGAAACGTTGTATTTTGATCTGCTTAAGCAGAATTACATCAGTTGTTTCAAAAGACTTAAAGTATCAAGTGTCCCCGTAAGAGGTCTTGCAGGGTTCGCTGATGGAAGCTATCCGCCTCTTTTTCTTTTTTTCCGAATAAGAGGTGATCTGACTTTAAATACGTTTTAGTAAAGCTAGGGATGGATTGTAAAAGAAATACCAATTATAAAAACTTGAGCTACATGAAGATATGATAAAGTAAATATAAGTAAAAAAGATTAATGTGAAAAGTGACAGATCATATCAAGCAATTTCACCTTACATCAGAACGCACTTTCATTACGTATATTTTAGGTTATTAACAACAAAGCCGTTTCGATCTGAAGGAATAGATTTGGAACAAATCAGATTAGTTGTGATCGATCTCGGATATCTATAGAAGCACGTGTTGAATATAACTATATCATACCTTTCCTCTCTCAGAAGAGTTCAAAGTATTTCCGTTGCTTGACATATCTGATAGTTACTTATCTTGCCGCTTTAGGTTACGTTCCGTGAAAAAAGAAATGAAAATCGCGCGAATAAAATTATAAAACGTATTCCAATGGTAGCAGTGAATTTCTGAGCATCGAAGCAAACTTCCTCTGTTCAGCCAGCATATAGAAGTTAATATTTTCCCCCTTCTACTCACCTGTGGTGAATAAACTGAAAGAAGGTTTTATAGATGAGCACTTCGGCCATCGCTTGCCCCAGCTTCCTTCCGTCCTCAGCAGCCACCGATGGTACACAGTTCACAGACCAGCTGCATTCGGTTTAAATATTTGATACCTGAACTCCAAAACAGGGCACCCAGTATAATGGATAGAATGAGGAAGGAGTAGTATTGCCTAGGAATCATGTGTCTGCAGTACGAATAGCCCAGGTGTCAGACCGGTACGTGCTATTTCTGTTGGTGGTGTGCCGGCTGAGCAATTGCAGGCAGCGGCGTTAGCAATGTGATGGGAAATGACCGCGAGGAACTTCATAGCTTTCGCCGTCAAAGTTTCCGTACACCCCGTTGCACGCCGCCACAACTTCTCACGTTATCGGTAATCGCTTCATCAGCCCAATTCCATGTGAATGGGCTGCACGTCTAGTTGAAAGTTCTAAGCCGTCCTCACGGCAAGTTTAGTCCGTACAACTCTCCGCTCAACCTCTCGACTTGTTCATCTGCATCAGCGCCCCTCCACGAGAGGTCAGAGGATAGGCACTAGATAGTGATTAGAAACTAGTGATACAACGATGTGAAACTTTTCGTGAGTTCCCTGTTGGCAATTCCCTGAATGTTGATACACCATTATGAGAGAATTTGTTGTTCTCGAGGACTGACATAATCAGACGGAGAAAACATTATTGCATGCAGGACGGAGCCTACGTTTATATTGTGTGACTAACTACGAAATAGTGTGGCAGGGGTTGCTTTTTAATGTTCGTGTCTAATATAAGGGTACATTGGCCGAACTCAAATTTCCATCGGGAATTCGAGGATACTTGACGTACGACACATGCTCTTGAGAGTAATATTATTTTGAATAAAACACCAGCACCAGTTGCGTTATTGTTCCTGTTTTAAGAATCACAGCCAGGTTCGGCCCTGAATGACATTCTATCTATCTATCTATCTATCTATCTATTTATCTATATCCGAACCCCGCTCCAGCTACTGCCGGGTCTGGGTGCTGATGAGTACTCTCCATTTGCCTCAGTCCTCCCACCACTTTTCTTCCACCACTTGCTGTCAGGTCATACCTCTCCTTTCTACAAAGATTTTCACTCCCATTTTCCATCGTGTTCTTGGGCGCCCTCTAGGTCTTTTCCCATCCATCTTCAGTTCTTCCATAATTTTGGGGAGTCTCTGCCCATGCATCCTCTTAACATGCCCATACCGTCTTAATCTCTTTCTTTCAATTTCTTCTCTCATACTATCTTGTTTGAGGTCCTTTCTAATCTCTACTTTCCTTACTCTGTCCATTCTTGTTTTTTCCCTTAACTGCTCTGAGAAATTTCATTTCGCCTGCTTGCAGTCTGCTCCAGTCCCTTTCTGTCATTGTCCATATTTCTCCACCATAGGTGACAATAGGGATGTAATAATTCTTATGCATAAAGAGGTTTGCTCTTTCTGACACCTCATTATTCCAAATCAGACGTTCTATTGTTTGCTAGAAATTGCCTCCCTTCTGTAACCTCCTATTAATTTAGTTATTCTTCCATCCCTAGATATTTCACTCCCTAAATAAGTGAAACTTTCTACCACTTTGAGGGGTTCTCCATTCAAGGTAATATTTCCATTGATTCCTTTCTATCTTCCGAATACAATTACTTCACTCTTATCTTTATTTATTTTTAATCCATACCTTTTCATTATTTCCTTCCACGCATCAAGCTGTCACTGTACAACTACCTCTTTATCACCCCATATTACCATATCATCTCCAAAAATCATCTTTTTGTCTTTTTCTTTTAGTATATCTTTAACTGCCCTATTCATTCCTTCCATCACAACATTAAAAAGTGCAGGAGATAGAATACTTCCTTCCTTAAGTCCTTGTCTTATTTCAGAGTATTCAGAGTTACCCAATGGTGTTCTAATTCTACAATTGTGTCCTCTGTACATTGTCTTTATAACGTTAATGTATCCATCTTCTATATCTCCTTCATTTCTTCCCAGAGTCTTTCCCTGTCAACTGAGTCATATGCCTTTTCTATGTCTATAAAAACCATTATCACCCTTTTGTTATACGCCCAACTTTTTTCCGTCAAATGACGGATAGAAAATATCAGGTCTATCGTGCTTCTTCCTTTCCCAAACCCATGCTGTTCTTCACTCAGCTCCTTTTCTATCTTTTCACTTATTCGACTTAGTAAAATTCTTTCAAAAATCTTAGCTGTATGACTCATAAACGTTATTCCTCTGTAGTTTTTAGAAAGTCTTTTATTGCCTTTCTTGAAGACGGGAACAATGTCTCCTGTTCTCCAGTCGTCAGGTATTGTACTATATCTCCACACGCTTGATACAGCCATTGCATTCCCAATGGACCCTGACGGTCATTATCCAATGGAAATCACGTAGTATCGAACGACAGAGTATAACAGAATTGGTCAAATAGAGATTAGTGTAGCGACCGGCATAAACAACAAACAACTCGTTCACACACTTTGTCAGTGAATATAATAAAAACACCATAATAGCATAAATATTCTATGAGGTTATCCATAATAAACGAAATCTCACATGAACTTACATGTCAGTCTTACAGTGGGAAGACTGAATGATTGCTGAGAAGTGTCACAAGAAGCCGTTTACAGTGACCTGAAGGGAGTATGTAGGTAAGCAGGTAGAGGCTAGCGATATGATCAAATTCTTTAAAAGTGTGATAAAATACAAAATAGAATGGTGTTTAAAAGATTAACATGGACAGATAAAAAGATGTAAAATGTAATATTAGGAAAAGACAAAGGCCAACAGACGACGTGCAGAGGCCCTACGATGAATGAAAAGACGATAGAGTATTGACACAAAGACAGAAGCTCCAGTTTTCTTCAAAGTAAGGCAACAAAATTTAGCGATGCTGCTGCAGGAAGGTTAAAATTCATCACGCTTCTCTTTACGAGAACGTTCCAGAATTGCCTTCGAAGCCCATAAGACTTCATCGACTGCTTATACACAATATTAAAACTAAAAACAACTTTGCCAGACAGGCAGGAATTTTACAACTAGATTCAAAGAACATACATAAGTAGGAAGGAAAAGTGCAGAAGACAAACCCACCATCGCTTATTAATGAATTTCAAGAGGGCATAGTTCCACTAATATTGCCCATAACATCAAATTGTGCATAAATGGAGAAACTTAACAGTATGAACAACTTGGAGGAAATTATAATTTACGACCATGAGATGGATATTCTTACCAAACAAAAAAATAAAAAGAATGTTGTCTTTCTGTTTTTCTTTCAGACTGTGTTTGATGTATTATAATGTAATTAATTCCAGCACTGTTACGTTGCTATTACATAATATCGTTTGTGCATTTATTGTAAACAACAGACCAGAATCAGTTCCTCATGACCACATGTTGTATTAACATGGTGTTCGTACGCACCCTTTATTGTATCCGTCTGTTTGCCATCGTTGTTTTCCTAGATAGACTTTTCGTGCATCGTTGGGTCTCTGAACGTCGCCTGTTCTTCTTTTTTCGCAATAGCACATTTTTACAAAATGTTCAAATATGTGTGAAATCTTATGGGACTTTACTGCTAAGGTCATCAGTCCCTAAGCTTACACACTACTGAACCTAAATTATCCTAAGGACACGCACACGCACGCCCGAGGGAGGCCTCGAACCTCCGCCGGGACCAGCCGTACAGTCCATGACTGCAGCGCACTTTTACAAGTCTCTTTATTATGCACCCACGTTAAGCCTTTAAATACTATTGTATTCTGTACTTTCATTTACTTTTAAAGTATGTTATCAGTTTTTATCTATCTGCCTGTCCCCTCTGTTTAAATACCGCCACCTGGAATGTCTCAGTAGTCGTCCTGGTTCTCACAACACGACTGACATGTAAGTTCTCGTGACATAAATCGATTTCCTAGATTTGAATTGCTGCACACAGTATTTGTTATTATGGTGTTTTATGATAATTTTAACAAGCTGTTCAACATTATTTGGTGTACGTAATATTCATATATTTTAATAGGATTGTATTGCATGGTATGGAAGTGGGACCTAGAAACGATGGAGAGGCTTCGTCCACGCAGTAGCCCTAGTGGTACACAACCCCACAACAGCCTACAGCAGTCCACTCACCCCACCGCCGCCCCCACACCGAACACAGGGTTATTGTTTATTTTGCGTTTCGGCCCCCAGTAGACACACCCTCCCCCTCCACCCACCCCCACCCCCACCCACCCTGGGAACGTCTCGTCTCACACCAGATGAATGTTAACGCAATGTTTGCGTGGAAGAGTACGTGTACGTGGAGAAAGTGTTTGCGCAGCAATCGCCGACAGAGTGTAACTGAGGCGGAATAAGGGGAACCAGCTCGCATTCGCCGACGCAGATGGAAAACCGCCTTCAGAACCACCCACAGGCTGGCCGGCACACCGGGCCTCGACACTAACCCGCCGGGAAAACAGTACGCTAGACCGCACGGCTAACTGAGCGGGCTATTTTAATAGTGCACAAGTCCATATTTTTAATGCTTGTATGAAAGATGGACGAATTGTTTTCAACATTAATGTATTATATTTGTTGCCGATTGTGCTATTTTTACATTCTTCCCCTTTTCACTAATTCTGTTGTACTTCGTTGTTCGATACTATGAACAAAATACAAGGCCATTCCCCAGTGGTAATTTCAAAGTCGATACTACAACTACGAAACCTGCATAAACATACTCCATATGCTGGGCAAGAAAATAGACACTAATATTGACATAACATAGACATGAGCAATGGAGGGTAACAGAAGCGACGAAAACGTCTGTTAACATGTTAAACTTGGAGATACCGCTGTACAAGTTAGCCCATATTTCGAATAATTAGTAAAAATTCACATCTGGTAGCGCAGTACTGAATCAAACTGAAGGGCGGGTAGGGATAAGTGGAATAAAGAGGGAACTCGAAGCATCTAAATGCTATAATACCGAAAGGTGAAAAATACGGATAGATGTAATGAAATGCGAAAGGAAGAAATATCAGGTAGGATAAATAGTCTACGAGAAAGCATTACTAAAAGCAGCTAAGCATTCCGAGACGAAACTCTAGTTTGTTTGGACAAACATGTGGAATGATTTTGAACATGGAGCTATTGAAAGAACCACATCACGTGTCCCTGCCTATATGGAGCCATGGAAAAACTTACTGGGACGGCTAGATACGGATTTGAAATGTTTCTCCTGAAGAGGAGTTTCGTATCGTAACGACCATGCTAACTCTTTGTAGGAGAGGTCGACGCGTAGCATAATAAACGTGGCGGCCCCGGAACTTGTAATCCTCTCCCATTTTTTTCCCCAATTGGGAACCCCGAACATCCCACAACTAGCTCGGCTGGCGATGGGTTGAAAAGAGCCACTGCTCAATATAATACAACGGATCTAAAATAGGCCGCTCTACGCCATGAAGTGGGGAAATGAAAAGTAAAAAAGAAATATTATCCCAAACTCCAAGGACAACGACGGACAGCCGTTAATGGACAGATCGATAGCCACATGTGGCGGTGATAAGATTGGAAACGCGGGTAGGCTGGTACCTGTCACGTATCAACAGGTTATGGCTGTGACCGCGGTGCCCTGTTGCTGCATCGCGTGACAGCGACGGCTCGCCCTTATCGGGCCAAGGCTACTGGCGTGCGATGCCTGTACGCTTCACGGCCTTTCTTCTATACAAAAGACCATTGCGTGTATTGTGTACGGTCGCTATTCTCTGAGGTTCTACCAGCCAGTTCCTCAATACCAACAGAAAATTTTGTACGCTTTTTTTCGAGGCTATGGTATTTTTTTATTACGTTCCTCAGAGCTACATGGGATTAGCTTTCGTTTCGTTAGCTAATGCCCTTCGATATTCACTTAGACACACAAATACAAGCTGCCGCAGTAAGGCAATGGTAGACGATAAGCGCATTTCAAACTGAACGGATCGCGTCGACGCTCGTAGCCGTGCAAGACGCCGAATCTTTCCCATCGACTATTTTTTGCCTGTGTCTTTTTCTATCAGTTTGTATCTATTACATACATTCATCAAACAGTACAAGAAATTTAACGAGGCCACGTACTTAATTTGGTTTTTCAGCTTCATTGGAATGGACAGTGTTGTTTAATTCATATATTTCGGGCGTATTATAGTATTTGACAGTTGTAGCATCGCGCTTTAGTGTTTACTTCGTAGATTCTTATTTAAATTGCGTGTGAGTTTCGTATAGGAGGTGCAGTTTCGAGTTTTAGTTACTGTAATCGTAAATTCAGCAGATTGTAGCGCAGTCGTTAGGCATTTGTACAGGTTAGTTGATACATTCTTTGCGTGTTCCGCTTGTGTTATCTAGGCACCGACTCGTGTTTCAGTAACTGTTGTTAAACATCGATTAGAATGGACAGGGACTGCGATTGCTGTGTTCGGATGAGGGCTGACTTGGCATCCCTTCGCTCACAGCTGCAATCGGCGCTGACTTCGGTCGCGCAGCTTGAGGCTGTTGCCAATGGGCACCACTGTGGGGAGCCGGACTCGGGTATCACGGGGATGTCAACCTCATCCCGTCTGTCCCCAGATCGGTCTGCCGCTGTGGTTGCCCCGGTTGCTGCCCGCAGTGGAGCTGAGCCCTCGCCTGTGGTTGATTGGGAGGTCGTTCCAAGGCGTGGCAGGCAGCGAAAGGCGTCCCCGGAAGCTGACCAGAAAGCCTCCCCGGTGCGTCTGACAAACCGGTTTCAGGCACTGTCTCTGGCTGAGCCAGATGCAGCTGCCTGCCCTGTTTCAGAGGATCATTCTCAGCCTTCAAGGTCCGGGCAATCGCAGAGGTTGGGCTTACTGGTAGTTGGGAGCTCCAATGTTAGGCGCGTAATGGGGCCCCTTAGGGATATGGCGGCTAAGGAGGGGAAGAAATCCAGTGTGCACTCCGTGTGCATTCCGGGAGGAGTCATTCCTGATGTGGAAAGGGTCCTTCCGGATGCCATGAAGAGCACAGGGTGCAGCCAGCTGCAGGTGGTGGCACATGTCGGCACTAATGACGTGTGTCGCTTTGGATCTGAGGAAATTCTCTCTGGATTCCAGCGGCTATCTGATTTGGTGAAGGCTGCCGGTCTTGCTTATGAGATGAAGGCAGAGCTCACCATCTGCAGCATCGTTGACAGAACCGACTGCGGACCTTTGGTGCAGAGCCGGGTGGATGGTCTGAATCAGAGGCTCAGACGGTTTTGCGACCGTATTGGCTGCAGATTCCTTGACTTGCGCCATAGGGTGGTGGGGTTTCGGGTTCCGCTGAATAGGTCAGGAGTTCACTACACTCAGCTGGCGGCTACACGGGTAGCGGAGGCTGTGTGGCGTGGACTGGGCGGTTTTTTAGGTTAGAAGGCCTCGGGAAAGTGCGGGATGGGCTGCAATGTCAAAGGGTGCTTGGCAATTACAGGACGTGCTTGGATCAAGGAACAGTCGGAATTATAGTTGTAAACTGTTGTAGTTGCGCTGGAAAAGTCCCTGAGCTTCAAGCGCTAATAGAAAGCACAGAAGCGGATATCGTTATAGGTACAGAAAGCTGGCTAAAGCCTGAAATAAGTTCTGCAGAAATTTTTACGAAGTCTCAGACGGTGTTCAGGAAAGATAGATTAGGCAGAATTGGTGGTGGAGTGTTGGTGTCTGTCAGTAGTGGTTTATCTTGTAGTGAAGTCGAAGTAGATACTCTGTGCGAATTGGTGTGGGTGGAGGTTATACTTAACAGCCGAATTAAGTTAATAATTGGCTCCTTCTACCGACCCCCAGACTCCGATGATACAGTTGCGGAACAGTTCAGAGAAAGTTTGAGTCTCGTAACAAATAAATACCCCACTCATACGGTTATAGTTGGTGGGGACTTCAACCTACCCTCGGTATGTTGGCAAAAATACTTGTTCAAAACCGGTGGTAGGCACAAAACGTCTTCCGAGATTGTCCTAAATGCATTCTCCGAAAATTATTTAGAGCAGTTAGTCCACGAACCCACGCGAATTGTAAATGGTTGCGAAAACACACTTGACCTCTTGGCCACAAACAATCCAGAGCTGATAGAGACCATCATGACTGATACAGGGATTAGTGATCACAAGGTCATTGTAGCTAGGCTCAATACCATTTCTTCCAAATCCATCAGAAACAAACGCAAAATAATTTTATTTAAAAAAGCGGATAAAGTACCACTAGAAGCCTTCCTAAAAGACAATTTCCATTCCTTCCGAACTGACTATGCGAATGTAGACGAGATGTGGCTCAAATTCAAAGATATAGTAGCAACAGCAATTGAGATATTCATACCCCATAAATTGGTAAGAGATGGAACGGATCCCCCGTGGTACACAAAAAAGGTCCGAACGCTGTTGCAGAGGCAACGGAAAAAGCATGCGAAGTTCAGAAGAACGCGAAATCCTGAAGATGGGCTAAAATTTACAGACGCGCGAAATTTGGCACGTACTTCGATGCGAGATGCCTTTAATAGGTTCCACAACGAAACATTGTCTCGAAATTTGGTAGAAAATCCGAAGAAATTCTGGTCGTATGTAAAGTACACAAGCGGCAAGACACAGTCAATACCTTCGCTGCGCAGTGCCGATGGTACTGTTATCGACGACTGCGCCGCTAAAGCGGAGTTATTGAACGCAGTTTTCCGAAATTCCTTCACCAGGGAAGACGAATGGAATATTCCAGAATTTGAAACACGAACATCTGCTAGCATGAGTTTCTTAGAAGTAGATACCTTAGGGGTTGCGAAGCAACTCAAATCGCTTGATACGGGCAAGTCTTCAGGTCCAGATTGTATACCGATTAGGTTCCTTTCAGATTACTCTGATACTATAGCTCCCTACTTAGCACTCATATACAACCGCTCGCTCACCGATAGATCTGTACCTACAGATTGGAAAATTGCGCAGGTCGCACCAGTGTTCAAGAAGGGTAGTAGGAGTAATCCATTTAACTACAGACCTATATCATTGACGTCGGTTTGCAGTAGGGTTTTGGAGCATATACTGTATTCAAACATTATGAATCACCTCGAAGGGAACGATCTATTGACACGTAATCAGCATGGCTTCAGAAAACATCGCTCTTGTGCAACGCAGCTAGCTCTTTATTCGCACGAAGTAATGGCCGCTATCGACAGGGGATCTCAAGTTGATTCCGTATTTCTAGATTTCCGGAAAGCTTTTGACACCGTTCCTCACAAGCGACTTCTAATCAAGCTGCGGAGCTATGGGGTATCGTCTCAGTTGTGCGACTGGATTCGTGATTTCCTGTCAGGAAGGTCGCAGTTCGTAGTAATAGACGGCAAATCATCGAGTAAAACTGAAGTGATATCAGGTGTTCCCCAGGGAAGCGTCCTGGGACCTCTACTGTTCCTGATCTATATAAATGACCTGGGTGACAATCTGAGCAGTTCTCTTAGGTTGTTCGCAGATGATGCTGTAATTTACCGTCTAGTAAGGTCATCCGAAGACCAGTATCAGCTGCAAAGCGATTTAGAAAAGATTGCTGTATGGTGTGTCAGGTGGCAGTTGACGCTAAATAACGAAAAGTGTGAGATGATCCACATGAGTTCCAAAAGAAATCCGTTGGAATTCGATTACTCGATAAATAGTACAATTCTCAAGGCTGTCAATTCAACTAAGTACCTGGGTGTTAAAATTACAAACAACTTCAGTTGGAAGGACCACATAGATAATATTGTCGGGAAGGCGAGCCAAAGGTTGCGTTTCATTGGCAGGACACTTAGAAGATGCAACAAGTCCACTAAAGAGACAGCTTACACTACACTCGTTCGTCCTCTGTTAGAATATTGCTGCGCGGTGTGGGATCCTTACCAGGTGGGATTGACGGAGGACATCGAGAGGGTGCAAAGAAGGGCAGCTCGTTTTGTATTATCGCGTTATAGGGGAGAGAGTGTGGCAGATATGATACACGAGTTGGGATGGAAGTCATTACAGCATAGACGTTTTTCGTCGCGGCGAGACCTTTTTACGAAATTTCAGTCACCAACTTTCTCTTCCGAATGCGAAAATATTTTGTTGAGCCCAACCTACATAGGTAGGAATGATCATGAAAATAAAATAAGAGAAATCAGAGCTCGAACAGAAAGGTTTAGGTGTTCGTTTTTCCCGCTCGCTGTTCGGGAGTGGAATAGTAGAGAGATAGTATGATTGTGGTTCGATGAACCCTCTGCCAAGCACTTAAATGTGAATTGCAGAGTAGTCATGTAGATGTAGATGTAGATGATATCGTACGTCCACCCTCTGTCCTACAAAAAAGAAAAACAAGAAAAAAATCAAGCACTTAGTCAGTTGCTGCTTTCATGTCGCCTTTGGAGCATGGTTGTTTCCTCCAGGTAACTCACGAATAAAGCCTTAGCCATCGTAATGTAGATTTTCCACATATTTCGTTGATGAGTTAACACAGATGTCAGATGTTCATCGAATAACGCTATGTTCCAATCCCTCAATCTTTCTTTCGAAAAACTGAGCTAATAGTCGGCCTCTAATAGAATGTTTATTGAAGGAAGGAATCTCGACCGGAGCTTTTGTTTCCCTTCTTCTAGTACCTATTTACATTTTGTGTTCCAAAACGCAAATGTGTTCTAAAATGAAGGTTTCTACGGAAAGGAAAATGAACAAAGTATTCATTCTTCGTTGCATGGGCCGTTTGACAAAAATTGTCTCCCCTCCCTCGTTCGTCATCTCTTTACCTATGCTTAGAGATTCTTAAGAGCAAGACGAACACAGCACTGTTTAACTAGCGAAATGCATAGAAATCATTTTACCCTCTGGCATGGAATACAAGCCCGGAAAGGAGACTGAAATAGGGATTTCCCATCGCAAAAAATTCCACAGCAAAACTTCGTGTGTTAAATGGAATGTCTCACGGTACGCAGAGCGAATATCTTAGGAACTTTCCGTGACAGACTGCATTATTTGCCAATATCCTCTCCGGCCCTCAGAAACAGTAATTTAAGTCCAATGGATGTTTATCTCACTAAAATATCTGCGTTTCATTAGGTCTTACGAGAAGTAGGCCAGTTAATGTAATTGACAGTCCCTACAAAATATAAATTTCAGGCTACGTTAGAAACACCAAGTATACTAAAAAATCGCATAAGAAAGTTTGTTCCACAAATTTTTGCATTGTTTCAGTACATTGCTTATAAATTTCACTTACCACAGAGCTAACGCTTCTACCTCACATTCATTAATTCTCGGAACCTTTCAAACGGGAAACTACCAGCTGTAGTAGTCAGATCAATGAACTTGAAAACCAAGTAGGACGTACATAACACTGTGTCTGTGTATAATATATTTGAAGATAATTTGTAACAGAAAATGAAAGTTAATGCGACCCATCTTTATTCTACAAATCAGTTCCTGTATGGCTTTCGGCAGAAAAGTGTTCTAAAATATAAGGCACCTTCGTAGCCAAATGATTGACGTCTCTGCACTTGGTGCGGAAGGACCCGGGTTCGCTTCCCGGTATCTCCTTGGATATTCAAGGTAAAGAGATCTGCAGCGGGATCCATGAGGAGCTGGTTGAAATAACAAGCAGCAGCACCAGCAGGATTTATCTACTGGCAATAGCGGCTGAAGGGATTGGCGAGATGATGTGATCACATCGCCCACAATCATAGGTCACTCTGCGTACTTACGCAGTCGGCCAGTCGGAACACGTCTACGGCCTAATCCATGAGTGGGGATGATGTATAAGTAACTTACCATGCCACAGTCTTCACCGTATCGTGATAGAATTGTAATTAGGTACATGTATCAGCAACATGAAGACTTATACGAATTCTGTAGGGATGTACTTGAAGTACGCCTATTACGTCTAATACCACGCCTGCCTTAGGCCTGGAGTTCATTCATTCAGTCTATTGTATGGGAATCTACAACTCTAAAGTAGAAACGTATGTATGGAGCAGCTAACAGTGTGAGCCACGCAAAGTTCCAGAAGTAATCTTAGACCAAACGTAGATGAACACAACCTGTCAAATTTGTGGGCAGACACGTACTCCAGACAGGCATCATGTCCCACCCTGCCATTTACGAAAGGAGCTTGCTACGGAAAGTGTTATCAAAGACTTAAGAGTATATGTAGTAATGGTAAACGAGACACTTTTACTGATTTGATCTGTTGGTTTGATGTTTCAGTGTAGCATTTGCTGTTGTCCTACTTCGAATACCGACAATCACGAAATATGTTAAGAAATATGCTTCTATTCCACCTTAAAGGAGTAATATTTGTCAGTTCAGTAAAAATGCATTTACGGTGTTCGCCGCTGTTCTGTTGCATGCTCATGTTGGTGAATGGTTTGCGTGATGAATTAAGAGACGTGAACATGATGAATTGCGACGGACGTGGGTAGACAGTCACATTGCTCGGACATAATTACCTGTGCTTCATAAATGAAGATACTTGCAACAATTTAAGCTGTGCTAGCAGGTCTCAACCTACCCACAACCTCTGAAATCATGACATTCGTACACAAAGACACAGGCGAAAATTTGTGACAATCTACACTAGAAGATACAGCGATTCTTATTGGCTACCGTATACTATCGCCCGATTGGATACAACTAAGAGCCAGTACCAGCAGGCAACGGAAGAGCTGCGGACACACTTACAGTTGGTCTATAAGTGAGAAATTCTGCATCAGTAAACGAGAAATAAAATTTTCAGGATATGTTTTCTTCAAGCGAAAAACACGTGCATGCGCGTATCGCAACTGAAGCTTGCAATCGTCAACAATTCAATCCCCGTCCGTGACACGATATGTCCGAACCGATATCGTTCGTGGATTGGACTACTGTGCATATTAGTTCTCCGTTCTGTTACTACGAGTTTAATAAGTAACTTTCGAAACCGTTACAGTAACGATTGTTCTCATAAGTAGTCATGTTGTCTTAATTTCTGCTTCCTAGAGCTTCACTGTTAAGTGTCTGAAGTGAAGTGAGATGGTGAACTGGCAGCACTGAGGCATAAGGTTTCAGTTGATTGTGACGAGTGTAGGCGGCGCAGTGGTGAAGACGTAGGCCTGGTATCTCGGAAGGACGGCGGTTCAAATACCCGTCTGGCCATCAATATTAAAGTTTATCGTGAACTACCTAAGTCGCTTAAGGCGAACGTTGGGACTGTTCCCTTAAAATGGCTAGGCAGATACGTCTCAATGTATTTTCGCGATATGAGCATGAGCCTCGTACGTAGTGATCTCTTCGTCGACGGGACGTTAAACATCATACTTCCTTCTTTCCTCAAGTGAAGAGCGCAATCTGTAGCGCAATGGCCGCGAGAGGCAGGAAGATGTGTTAAAGTCGCGGCCCGCTGTACAGATTCAGCTTACAAAGGGACCGTGCATACTCGTCATCACCGATGTTTTTCATGTTTATATTTCATTCCGAGCTTGGCAGAAATGAAAGTGACAACAGTGGGAGCTCCAATAGCAAATCGTTTAAACAAAACAGCATTTCTTTTACGTGTCGGCCGGGAAACTGTTTTCAGGTTTGACATTACTTGCACTCCAAATAAATCGAAATACTGTACAGTATGTTGTATTTATTAATATGTACGTAAAAGGCATGAAAAGAAAAGGCAAAGCAAATTCCCGGATTGGAAATACATTCTAGGGAAGGACTGAAAGGCGTATCCGAGGGCTTCGTATATGAAATTCTATTATTTTGTTATTCTGCTGTTTATGATCTGCACGTACTCGTGTGATACTCGTCGTACAAAGAATGGAAACAATTTTCACGGCGTTTTGCACTCATTATAAATACCGCATTTTTACAATTACGTGATTGTTTTACTCTTTCGATATAAAAATAAACTTCATTTACATCCACGGAAGGTTCGCTCTTACCGCTCAGTTTGGAAGAAAACCAAGCGTAACGGATCATTCTGCCAAATGTTGGCGAGGATAACTGATGATATACAGTGGTCTGTATTTTGATGCAGTCTTCTTGGGATGTGATGTCTTAATCTCTCTCTATGAAATATGACTAGTTTTGAAGATTTTCAGCCGGCCGCTGTGACCTAGCGGTTCTAGGCGCTTCAGTCCGGAACGGCGCTGCTGCTACGGTCGCAGGTTCGAATCCTGCCTCTGGCATGGATGTGTGTGATGTCCTTAGGTTAATTAGGTTTAAGTAGTTCCAAGTCTAGGGGACTGATGACCTCAGATATTAGTGTTTAGAGCCATTTAAACCATTTTGAAGATTTACGATCAGATCTTTGACTGATGATAAAAATAGACATTGCAGGATTGTTCTTGTGGAGTGCCTTTGGGAGATAAATTTTAATGATGGTAATCCTGATTCATACTGAAAAATCTCGCCATTTAATTGTGGATGTATGCGCCTTCCCCATTAGTCAGAATAAATTTGTTCCACTGTACACGAGTCACATAATTTTTGAATATGTCTGTTTCAAGTTTTCCGTATTTTGACGAATTGGTTATTTTCCATACTTTGCCGCGTACTCATCCACTGTGTTACGAAATGTCGATCGAAAAGGGCCAATACATCTTTGTAGACTGTCAGGAAAAACTTTTCACACAGGAATGTAGCGTATTGCGGTGTAAACGAGTGGGTTGTTCCTTCATCTTTCAGTTTATTTGCAGTGTAAATAACGAAAGAATTGAAAACACAAAAACATCCGTATAGGGACTCGACCCCATGACCCTCGGATTACCGTTCGGTAACTCTTCCGCTACACAAACCGCTACCTGTAGACTAGCCAATGGAAGTGGCTCATGCCGCACCTCCGACCCAAGGTGAACATGCTACATTTCTTCTAAAGGCTTGGCCATTTGATGCTTTCACTTACGTGTCTCCCATTTCTGGCCAGGCCCTGCATATAACTGAAGTTCGGACGAAAACAGATGACGAATAGGTTCGGTCCTCTTGTTAACATTAATGTTCATTAGAATACTACTCCACAGAGCAAAACACGCAATTTCAATGACTGTGAATCTCGTCATCAAATTCTGACTTTTGTCAGAACGTCAATATTTGTAGTTTTATCGATGCAGTTTCGCTAAATGAAGCTTATGAAAACAGTGCGCCAAGTTTAATCTAATCCTTATACTCCGGAATTGCGGTTCATTAGGATTGTTTTAGTACAGTATCTGTACAGTATTTGATACTCCAGACGTAATAGCGATAACGGTCTACGACGAGAATCATTAAATTTAAATTCATCCAACAAAACACGGATATTGGCTAGGTGTCAGTTAATAAGTTGATATTGCGCTGTACACTACTTCCTTCTTTCGTTTGATGCGAGTGTCCAATGACATCAAAGGAAGAGGTGGTGCTGTCATTGAACAAAGAGGCACAAAAGGGGATGCATAAAGGGGAATGGTTGCAAAACATCCTGGTGAATTGGTGCTGAAATATTTGCATAGATCCAGGATGCTCAGACATTGAGACGTAAATGACTGGCTGCCAAATGACAATGACGGTATGACTTATAATGAAGCAGTTATAAACATTTGTCTGCAAACAATGGCGGTAGTAATGATGGATTAACTGAACGAAGTTTGCCCTCAATCCAAACACATTACGGCACATACAGAGATAATAACGCAGTGGGACAAAATAATAGTTTTCTTGGAGTGTTAGGCGGAAACAATTTCGTCCGGAACGCCTACGTGATTCTGCTGTTCATAAACGTACAAAACTCAGTCTCATTTCCAATACCTGAGCAAACATTTGCATGAAGTTAATGTATAATTTGTATCTTTCAGTAAGAGGGTGTATCAAAAAGTAATGCATCCTGTGTCATAAAATTTTTTTAGACATACGAAAGCGGAATTTGTGCATATCATAGCCTGAACTATTCTCTATACAACATTACCGTTCAATATAGTCACCATGCATTTGTACACATTTACGCCTTCGCTGAATATTGGCATATTAATCAGTGTGGAAAAATTCAGGATTTTGCTTCTTGACGCACGATTTTAAAACTATTTTAACCTTTTATATGTCACTGGAAGAGAACCTATATGCTTACTGATTCAGAGACCCAAACAGATAGTGTTCAAACGGGGCCAAGTCAGGGCTCTAAGGTGCATGAGGCACAACAGACTATCCCATTTTTGCAGTCGCTAGATTTATGAAAAATGACATATGGGGGGGGGGGGGGGGCGGGCGTGCATTACTGTGACGAAACTTGCTGGCACAACGTCTTTTGTGGTCTCTTCTAACTGCGTTTTCAGTTTTCTAAAGTGTGGTTACAGAGGTTTCGCTGTTGATTCTGAACTCTAGCACGTCTGCCTACTCCAATCAATTCATCAGCATATCCTCCATTGATACTTGGTGCATCTTCAATCTGCGTTACTCCGTTACCAAGCTTCTCTACCAACACCGCACACTGTTGAGGTGCATTACAGCGACCCGACAGATTTTCTTCAGGCGTGAAGTTAAAACAACTTTAAAATAATGGGTCAAGAATCAAAACTCTGAATTTTTCCTAACTGGTTTTGATGTCTGAGTTGAACGATGGCGCAAGAATGCACAAATGCGTGGTGATCATGTTAAACGGTAGTGTTGTGTAGAGTACAGGTCAGCCTATGATCTGTTTAAACTTCTGACAAAGAAGCATTGCGTTTTGATACACCCTCGAGAAAATAACCTACTTCGCTTTACTTTCTCTGCCTTTCCGGATTATGCGGATTTTCAATTATCTCGATGACCTACAGTCCCATCTAATACGGATAAAAGAGGTTACGCTTTACTGTGAGAAACCACAGTGTCTTTTAATTATTAAGAAGCTTATCTGAGCAAAGCGTCTTCATGCGGTAGCTAGAGGGTAAATTACGATAAAAGTGCATTTGTCACGTAACTAGAAGACTGCACAAAAAAGTCTTTGGCCTGTTTTATACGTAACATGAGGCTTTCAGATAGAGGCGTGGTAGGAGGCAGCTATCTTTTGTAGGGTCGTGTGTGCAATTGGCCGTGAGTGAGGGCGTTAATAACAGCGTGGCGCGCCAAGCCGAGCGAGCCGAGATGCGCCAGGTCAGCGCGTCTCGTTTCCGCCCCGACACCCACAGCGCCACCAGCCAACGGCCTAACGTCCGTCGCCCCGGACTCGGTTCCATCTCTTCGGCCTCCCTATTCTGACACCTGTCAATACGGGCTGATGAGGATGTACTGAAGTGTTGAATCTTTGACGACCTGAATTGCAACATACGTAGTTACAAGAAAAAACAAATTTTGAAACTAGTTCGATTTCCGTTCCAATGGAGCTTACAAAGGGAGCATATTGAACGGCAGTCTCCTATTGTCTCCGAAGTTGTACAATTTAAACCTCAGTCCTGAAACTCACTAGCTGCAACTTTATTGTACTTTCGTTAATTTTTCACATTTATTAGCAAATCGAAAAGTTAATGCACTAGTGTTGAAAAAAATAAGATTTTTATTTTTAATTACTAAGCATACGAAAAACATCACTTTTCCACAATAAAATACGACACAAAATGAGAAACCTCAAAAAATATTCATTTGTAGAAATTTAGTAGTATTATCGATGTATGGAAATTTTTTATTTTGCAGTGAGACAAATGAAACAGTAGTTTATTTTAATTCGATCACTCATTAAAAATTATGGTTATATATCGTTAATTCATGTAGCGTCTCGTCGCCACCGTCGAGTCTTACACCAAGGGAGCAAGAGAGAGGGTGGTGTTATGGTGTCCTCTTTCCACAACACAAATGCACACGTGGCTTAACACGGTTCTTTATTTACAGGAACCGATAGCTGCGGAATCCATATGTTGATGTACAAGCTCGTCCGTAATAATCCTCTTGCAGGCAATATCAGTAATCTTGCATGTTACACTATTCTGGATCCACTATGTATTGTCGTAGCCTAAGCCCGCTCTGCGAATGAATGACAGACGCCAAACAAGGGTTTGTCGAGTTAGTGACTGAGTGCGGCCATCCGTGAGCGGCGGCAGCCCAAACTTCTGGGAAAGGGCTTTGGCTGCATGTTGCCTGCGAATATGTCTCTGGTCTCTCTCGTGATAGGCGCGCTTGATCGAGCGCCTAATACCGATTTCGCGCTACATTTTTGGCAACCGGTGTGCTAGCGACAACTTGCGCCAGCACAATTACCATTTCCATTTGAAAATATTGAAATAAAAGCTAAGAAATGTGAGTTGCATCTATCTAAATTTAAACCAGTGACTTCAGTATTACAAGGCTCTTCATTACCAGAGACTATGTTGGTAAAATAAAAATGTTTGTGCTTAACTGCGCACGGATGTATTCTAATATTTAAAGGCAATTTTCTCGAGTGTTTTTGAGAATTACGTCCCGCTGCTTTAGGATATTGATATTTGGAGTTCAGTATGTAGACAATACGAAAAGACTAGTCCGTCATTCCCCAGCTGTTCATCAAAGAAAACGGGTGAGACATGTGGTCCACTTGCTGCAGATCCCAGTCCCTGTTCCGCCGATAGTCTCTATGCGTTCTCCAAGGCAGTCAGTTAAATTACCACCTACTGCTCTCTCTAAATGATACATTACATGCCGGCCGGAGTGGTCGTGCGGTTCTAGGCGCAGCAGTCTGGAACCGAGCTACCGCTACGGTCGCAGGTTCGAATCCTGCCTCTGGCATTGATGTGTGTGATGTCCTTAGGTTAGATAGGTTTAATTAGTTCTAAGCTCTAGGCGACTGATGTCCTGAAAAGTTAAGTCGCATAGTGCTCAGAGCCATATGAGCCATACATTACATATTGCGCGTATTTTAGTAGTAGTCTATCTAGCGTCTTGCGGCATTTAATACATTACGTAGAACAGAATGGCACTTTGAAAGTATCGCTACCTAGTACCTGTAAATAATATGCCCGAGCAGAACAAAAATCCACGTCGCGTCTGACTTACAACAAGAGGTTACGTAGTCAGCGTCTCCCTACATTTTCATGGCGGTTGCATGAATCAGTGGCGTCTGTTACCAAAGTGGTCGGCTATGAGAGACGCCTCGTCCCATATCAGGTAGCCTCTTAAGACCCATCTAGCGATTAGATCACAGATGCAACATCCCACGGAGGGACTAACACGCCTTCTTAATTTACTTTCGACTAAGACATGATGGTAAACAGAGAGCGGAAAAGTACTCCAGAAGGTAAGCAATCCTTTATCGGTGAAAACAGTGATGCAACTATGGCTTCGGATTCTGAAGAGCCTTGAACGTCATGTAAGGAAGAGTCGGAGGATCCTAGAACTTCTCGCATACAGCCTAAGAAAAAATATCGACTAGACACACTGAGAATAAACACCCAACTAAAGACTGGGAAACTTAAACCATTGACGAATTTGTTAATCAGACGCAACATACTCATGCTAGTACTTACGCCAGATGTGTTTGAGAAAAGCATTTGAATCAGAGGGGTACAGGATCTATAAAGAATAAACAAAGTCACCATGCTTGGAACAGCTTCCATGGTCAAACGTAATCTAACAGAATCTGTAACGAATTTTGCGTCCCCATCTAAGGGAACATTACAAACAAGGACTATACCATCATTAAATGCAAAGGCAAATGCACCTACCAACAACAGCAGAAAAAAATCGAGAAAAGCCAATTAATTTTGGGAGACAAAAGAACATGAGACTTCAAAAATACCGAAGCACCACGTAAAACTACTCTTAGAAGACTTCAACCCACAGACCGGCAGAGAAGAGAAATAAGAGGCAACAGCAGTGAATTTTCCTGCACACAAACGCAGCAGTAAGAAAAGGAGTAAGAAGACCTGGTTCCTCGTAACACACTTTTAGGCTGATATTACCTGAATCCTGTGGCAATAACCAAACAAAATCATAGAGAAATCATAAACGTACGATTCAGAAGACGATTGGGTAGAGATTAGGACCACTTTTTAACAGAAATCAAAGCCAAGTTTCAACCTAGAAGACCAAACCCCGAAATTGAAAAAGTGCTCAGAGTTGACACGAAAGTTCTGTCATATAACAAGAACGAATTTGTTAAAAAGCTTCACGCAAAAATATGAGAAACGGGGACGAAATCAGTTTTCATAGAAGACATAACAAGTTACAAGCCGATGAGTCTATACTTCAAAGATTCAACAAGCAAACTGATTACCCACCGACAAAGACAACTGTAAGTTACTAGCAAAATGTTTCAAAAATCTTCTAAACTGCGAGGAACCAACACAACGATTAATTTTCAGACAGCTTCGAAAGGAAAACCCACCCTCAGAACCACTACCACTGCATCAAATCGAACAATACATATGAAAAACAGAGCACCAGATGAAGACAGCATATAATCTGAGACGTGTAAAGTTGGAGGGAAGCGGGCAGCTGAGAGATTTTATGAGCTTATTAAAGAAGCTAAGAGAAAAAAAGAATGCCGGACGACTGGAAACAAGGCATAATCCATCCGCTACATAAGAAGGGTGACAGGACAGACACCAATTGTTACCGAGGCATATCTCTACTTTGTCACCCACAAAATTATGTCCAAAGTTCTACTGCATAAAATAGATCAAGTAGAACACACAATTGGCGACTGCCAAGCAGGATTTAGAAAAAAAATAGATCGTGCCCCCCCCCCCCCCCTAGCAAATTTTTAACTTGAAGACTATCCTCAGGATCAGAACAATGCGGAACTTCAATACAATCGCTAAATTCATCGATTTCAAAAAAGCGTAAGATTCTGTGGATGGACACTATTCCTAACACTGGAAGGAGCAGAAATCGACAAGACAACCAGACAGTCAGACAATTAGTCGAACAGACACTGAAGACACAACTTCAAAAATTAAATTTCCAGGAGAAGTTTCTGAACCCTTCAGAATAAATACAGGTGTTTTGCAGGGCAATGGACTCTCATAGATTCTCTTCAGTCTGGTCTTAGACAAGGTCTTGAGAGTGTGGAATAAAGAACTACAAGAGAAAAACATCTAGGACAAGGAAGAGGAAGATTTGAGGTGAAATGTCTCGCTTTTGCTGGTGATATTGCAGTAACTTCTAAAGACAAAACAGATGTAAAGATTATGATTGGAAACAGTTCACAAAATTGAAGCTAAAAACAGATTACTAATATCATATGAGAAAACGGAATACAATGAACATAAACACGACCAAAAAAAATATACAAACGCAGCATGGACACATCAGAAGAGTTCGTAAGTTTAAATATTTGGGAGAAAGGATTCAATCAGATGGGTTAGATAAAAAAACACGTAAGGAAAGATAGAAGAAATATTAACAGACAAACTCATCAAAAATCGATGTAATATACGATTGGTCTCACTCCAGACATAAATTAAACACTAGTCAGCGTAATCAAACCGAGAGCACTTCACGGATCCGAATGCCTAACACTTAATAAAAGAGGTGAAAACTAACTGGAAAAGAAAGAAAGGAAAATACTCAGAAAAATTATTGGACCACATGAGAACGAAGATAACTGGACGAGGATATATATATATATATATATATATATATATATATATATATATATATATATATATATATATATATATATATATTTATTAAGAAATCAGACACAATAAGAAATTGGAGATTAGAATTTTACCGTTATATGTACAGAGTGAATGACAATAGGCTAACGAATTTTTTTTAATTTCCAAGTTAAAAAACACCACAGAATGGCTGGAAGGGACAGGAAAGGACTTGAGAAAAGTCAGAGAAAACACCATACACAACAGGAAAAGCTTCAGGCTACTGATGAATACTGCAAACATTGCTGCCCAACAACGAAATTAACAACCTAGGAGAGCGATGTCAAATGAACAGAGGCAGGCCATAACTCAACGCATGAAGTTGTTCTGAGACGATAAAAAAAGGAAAAAACTTACGTCTTTGTATTTGGTTCTAAGCGGTCTAAATTACCGGATTCTGGGATAAAACAACAAAAGCCTGCTATGCTCCGTTTGGGATGCTGTGTTAAATCCTCACTGAAAGCATTGTTCGCCACTAAGAAGTAGGGAAAATACTTGACACGAGAGCATCACAGGGTTTTCATGACACCAACCTGGTTCGTAATGGAAAGTGTAGAGGAAACGTGCGTTGAAGCAGAGGCGTTACGCCTGATTTGCGGTGCCTGCCTGTAACACACTGCTGCCGTGTTGGTTGCCTACCTCGGCGTTGCGGGTGACATCGCGACGATCAGATGCACCAGCTTCAGCGGAAACTTAACAAGTAATGGCTTGCATGTACCCCATGCAGAGATACTGGGGACATGAACTATATTGGTAAAGGCTGAAAATTTTGACGAAACACACGTGTCGCCGTTACCAAGAGCGAAAGCAAGAGCAACGCTAACGAGTTATCGTAAATACACTATTCCGTAGTATGAAAGCAGTTTTGTAATTCATGCTGATTGGGTTATGATACGTTGTGTGAAATTTGGGTAATAGGCGTCAGTAATAAAAGTATTTTGGAAACATAATTTGAATTCGGCGGTGTTAAAAGCGAGAACGACTTTCTCTGCAGTCTTGTGTAAATTGAAGAGCGGACGGGTGAGTTCACATTCTCTATCCTACTATATCACAAGTAACACGTGCAGCCTGTTTCACCGTTCCGCAGATGCGGCACAATATGCAGACACGCCAGCGAGGGTTCGGTTTCACCTGACTACGTAAACATTAAACAGAATTCACAAATCAATAACGCAAGAAACGCCGGAAGACGGGATCGACTTCAATCATCAAGCGCTGCACTGCACTACACTTCGCTACTAGACGGGAACCTGGTTATTAGTCATCCTGTACGACAGTTGTAGCTTTCTTCTGAGGAAGCAAACTTCCTCCACCACAAGCGCTGCTTTTTATTCAGTTTACGGAGAAACTATACGATATCTTTAATCCGCGTGTTATCAGCCTCTTCGTACTTGTTAAACGTTGCAGAATGAAGGGTGCAGTTTAAAAAAGCGCTTCGGATGACAATGTTTGTCCGTTGTTGCATCCGTCAGCAGCCCTCACACAACTAACACCACCTCATTGTTATTCCTCTGTCACTGATCTACTGCAGAATACGATATTTCGAACATAATGGAGGAAATGTTTCTGTTCGTGAGCTATTCTGACTTACTTATAAATCTATATCTGGAAAACAGTTGGTTAAAGTTGAAAAAGAGCCTCTGTCATTTATATCAAACGAAGCACCGAGATCTGTGGTCTGTTAGTGACAAGGTGAACGTGCATCGGGTTGCAATACGTAAGGAAATCATTCTGTCGTAACTGGTAGAGCTCTAGATATTCAGCAAGCGCTAAACAGACTTGTGTGGAGCTAACATACATTTTAAATCTACTAAGTTTTCTACGTCCTCCACAAAACTCGATTCCCTGGTCATTTGTCTTCCAGCTATTTGATGTGTGTGTGTGTGTGTGTGTGTGTGTGTGTGTGTGTGTGTGTGTGTGTGTGTGTGTGAGAGAGAGAGAGAGAGAGGAGAGAGAGAGAGAGAGAGAGAGAGAGAGAGAGAGAGAGAGAGAGAGAGAGAGAGAGAGAGAGAGATCAGATATGTTCGAAATTTCCTCCAGGGAGTGGCGTTTCCGATGTACACTTAAATACTACAATGCACTAAGGAAAACTGAGGTTAACTAACCATATAGCCTTGTATATTAACGTAAGTTTCACTGTTTTACTAAGTTTGTAGATTTGGGTCACACAGCTGCGTAACGGAAAAGACTTCCTTTTGCCCACGAACTTAGATACTATCGGCGACTCCCTTTCAGTAGTTGTCTAATATGTTATTGATATGCTGCATCTCCATAGTATCTATTTGTGTGACTACCAACAGTCTACGTTTAGAAAATTTGTTTTATAAGCCTGTTTCAGTACAGTGTATTGAGCCATCATCTTTATACAAAGAAAAAACTTAATCACTTTACTTATTGGCTTTACGATACTCATCACTAATGAATTTATTATACTTTTAATAGGTATAAAAATGACTCCAGTACTGCTGATTGTGTAAAGAAAGTTATAAATTATACATTATACTGCGAATATGTTGCAATGTATTACATTTTAAAATTTTAGTTTTGTTGGGGTCCACAGCCTCAACGTGTTTTGAGAATGAAAACTTGGTTCAAGTAGGCTGTATTATTTTTGTTTTCCGTGCAATAGGCCAGTTTCATCCGAGGGTCATTTTCAAGCACGTTGGGATGACTGCAGCTTACAGACATTTGTTTTTGAATCGGACACATTCCTTCAACCTTACCATTTTTTGCGAACTTCCGTTGATAGTCCATAATTTTAATCCATTCCATACCTGGCAAACGTTAAATTATTTAAGTATTCACATTGTCATTAGATATTGGAATTAAGGATGGCACTAATGCTGTAGAAACGTCAGTCAGATCCTCGTTAAAAATCCTGACTCTTTGACACTCTAAATGGTTTAGCGAAACGAACTGTCAAGGCTTGGGAGGTAACATTAAGAACGCAGCTAAAGCGTAACTATACTTCATATTACCTCGGACTTGTACTGATTAGACTGAAATTACTTTACCGATCTCCACCGTTTACACACATATGCACAATAAACTGCAAATAATTATTTTATGTAAGTATAATTTTCCTTATATAAAGTGTTGTAAATGCAGAATGACATTTGCACTCTGCAACGGAGTAAGCGCCGATATGAAACTACCTGGCAGATTAAAACTGTTTGCTGGACCGAGACTCGAATTCAGGACCTTTGCCTTTTCACGCACAAGTGCTTTGCCATCTAAGCTACCCGAGGACGATTCACGACCCGTCTACACGGGACGACTCGTGAATCTTGCTTGGGTAGCTCAGATGGTAGGTCACCTTCCCGCGAATGACAAAGGCCCCGAGTTCGAGTCTCGGTCTGGCACACTGTTGTAAAATGCATTGCTGATCATTTCTTGTAACGGAGGGTAGTTGCCAGTAATAGGTAATTTTACTGTGATCATCATTTCGTTCTAATTCAGTGCTTTTAAAGAATTTTAAAAAAAATTTCCTTGTTTGTATAGTGGAAATGTGTTATGACTGAGTACCGGAAAAAATACTATTTCACTTTTGTATTTAAGTTGTTATTATTCCGTCTTTTATGTGCACTCTTCAAGTCTTTCCTGCATTTAATTTCTTTCGTTCGTTTTATTATAAAAATAGTAAAATTATGTTGAAAACTATGGGAGGGAAACAGAGGCGTATTTGCAGATCAAACAAATAACAGGCTTCAGCTTATTAACAGGATACTGGAAAACTGAGATTGGCCTGAGGCTGCTTAAACAACACTTGCTCCGCCTGGACCAGAACAGTGGTCAACTATTTGTGATCACAAGAGGATGAACAGGCCACATCGAGCAGTATCTGAGGAAGGACAGCAGAAATGACCACCAGTTTGGTTGACTCGCTGAAGAGTAGAACAGTAACGCTGCTGAACATCGGCCGAAACTTCAAGAAAGATGCACAGCATCACGCGAAAATGTACTAGAAATTCCAAGAAGCGGTGTGCAGGGCGGGTTTTAATAACTTTCCTCTGTCACCATTCTCCACGATCATATACGTGGCGTACCCATTAAAAGTGAAAGGCAAACTTACGAAACTTACACTAACAGCAGATGTACGCAAGCAAACATTCGTGGAATAAATTCTACCTTTAGCCATTGACTGACATTGGTTTTCCAGAGTGTTGATGTAGATATTGTGTCTGTATTTTAGTAACATGTCGGCAGCGTTAGTTAGAACGGATGTTTTGTACTTTGAAAATTGTCTGTGTGGAGTGCAGCGGGACCTGACTGAGTGCTGTCCGCAGGCAGAGGTCGGGGCGCCCGATGTGCTGGACGCAGCGATGGTCGCCCGCGGCGCATGCGCTCTGCAGCATCGCCTACATCTGCGCGGGCGCCGTGCAGCTGGTGGCCGGCGTCTTCTTCCTCATCTCGCTGCCCGTCTTCAAGCTGGGCTCCAACATCTGGACCGGCGCCTGGGTGAGTCCCTGCTCCTCTCTCGCTTCAAACGCTCGTGTAACTGTGTCTCTGAAAAGAATGTTGCTATGGTCAGGCACGGGACTCCGTTTAGTCATCACTGCTGAATCAATACGAATATAAAACAGTTGCCAGTCGCTTACGTAGATGACCGTTGTATCCGTTGTCATTATTCGTGTTTTCTCGAAACTGAGAGACACATGGTTGTTTAGCACAAGAAGTCTTTGGTCCAAACAGTATAGCAGGTGCCACTAGGAGTATGCTGATCAAATACCTCTATATTTAATAACCATATACAACCGCTCGACAGAAGAAAGCTCTGTACCTAAGAGTGGAAAGTTGCACGAGAAACACAGTCATACAAGAAAGGAAATAGAATTAACCCATAGTATCATCGACATCGATTTGTAACACGATTTTGAAACACGCACTGTTCTAACAAAACTATCTTCTGAACACAAACAGCACTCTTGAGGAAATACTGTTGTTGTGAAACACAGATGGCCCTTGATTCAAACGAAGTACCGAGTGCTATCAACCGGAGATCGTAAGCTGGTTTTCAGAAGGTTTTTGTCACCGTTCCTCCCAAGGGGCTTCTAATGAAATTTCGTGCCAGTGAAGTATCGTTCGGGTTGTGCAACTGGATTTGTGATAGGTGAGAATTCATATAGCGAAACGGAAATGATGCTTGGGGTTGTCAAAAAAATGTTAAGTCATCCTCTGTTCCTAATCTACACTAGTTGACACTGGCTAAAGACTAAGCGACAGTTGTTGCGGAGTACCCGACCATTGATAGTAAAAGGAGAAGTAGAGCGCGGGGCATGTTAACTGCAGCGGAGCATGTACACGAAAACACTTTATGCATTCGACAGTCCATGCAGTGCGGTGTTCGACGAAGGTAATTGTGGAACCGATTAGTGCGACATTCCATGTGGTACGGCAACATAATTGCTAGGCATCAGTTGACGCTTACGATCGAGGACGCCCCGAAGGCGGTCAAAATGCTATTACTGTGGCCACAGTAATGGGAGTGGCCTTAAAAAAGGTCGCTGAAGCTGGGAATGCTTTGTGAAAGCATGCCGGTGGTCAGAGGCCACAACACTGTGCAAGAGTATCGATCCTTAGCCCTAGGGGCGAAAAGGCGCAGACATCTCACTCCTAGGCAGATTGCTGCAGACCTTGCAAACGCTGCGGCACTAGGCCATATCTTCGCGGTTAATTCAGACTGGTTTGTATACTTGCAAGCCTGTTAAAGGCATCCTGCTTCAATCATATCATAGTCGAGAAAGCGTTCGTTGGTATATGGAGAATATTGGTTGGTGTCAGCAACGGTGGTGTCCTGTAGCGAATCCCGTTTCACTGTGGCAAGTGATCTTACCAACAGTTAGTGTGTGTGCGTGTGTGTGTGGGGGGGGGGGGGGGGGGGGGAGGGAGGGACGGGGCACGTTGAACACAACGGAATGTCTGTGAAAATCATCAGTATATCCTATGCGTTATGGTTGTAAGTAGGATGTTTGGTTTTTTTATTGGTAACGCCGCCGCCACGTAGCGCTCTGTATGAAAATCACTGGCTGTGCCATGTGCAGTCTGTGGCTGGTTTGCATTGTTGTCTGCCATTGTAGTGTTGGGCAGCTGGATGCTAACAGCGCGTCGCGTTGCGCAGTTGGAGGTGAGCCGCCAGCAGTGGTGGATGTGGGGAGAGAGATGGCGGAGTTTTGAAATTTGTAAGACTGGATGTCATGAACTGCTATATATATTATGACTATTAAGGTAAATACATTGTTTGTTCTGTATTAAAATCTTTCATTTACTAACTATGCCTATCAATAGTTAGTGCCTTCAGTAGTTTGAATCTTTTATTTAGCTGGCAGTAGTGGCGCTCGCTGTATTGCAGTAGCTTGAGTAACGAAGATTTTTGTGAGGTAAGTGATTTGTGAAACGTATAGGTTAATGTTAGTCAGGGCCATTCTTTTGTAGGGATTACTGAAAGTCAGATTGCGTTGCGCTAAAAAAAAATATTGTCAGTTTAAGCACAGTCTTGTACAATTTATCAAAGGGGACGTTTCATGGTGTGGGCAAGCATTACACACAATGATTGAACACCACTGCATATTTTGCCTGAAGTACCGTTACAGCCCACCGATAGAGCAGGGAGACTTTTCTGGATCATGTTCGTCTGCGTAGGGGTGCGATAGGTCCAGACCTTCTGTTTATGGACGACAGTTCCCGCCCACACAGGACCACTACACTCGAAAGTAAACATATTGAACATGAGGAAAGGCGTCCGTACTCCTCAGGCCTAAACCTTACAGCGGATGCCTGGGAAGCTCTTCGCAGATGCGTTTCTCAACAAACGCCTCCTCCCAGAACCGTGCAAGAACTAAAAACCGCCTTTAGATCAGAGTAGGACAGTATCGCCCAAGGATTCCATAACTGTTGGGTTACACCTGTTACTCATGCTGATAACCGGAGAGAAGGGGCATCCTCCTTACCGGGTGTCGGACATCGATAATTACTTCGGGAGTCTGACCTGCGTCAACCGTGAACGCTATTTATCTGTTATCCTGCTTCCCCATGCGGTGAACTCTGTACCATTTTTCGTTATAAATATACCACACCAACTGTGTTGCGTATGCACTGTTTCTTGTAGTCCATCATTGTCATTATTCCAGTCCCACAGTGTCTCTTCCTTAGAAATTGTCAAGCAGTGGATATAAACGATTTAGCAATCAAAGCAGCATTCTGATTGTTTGCAGATGATGCTGTCGTTTACCGTCTACTAAAGTCAGCAGAAAATCAAGCCAATTTATAAAATGGTTTAAGAACGACACCTGTATGCTGTGGATATTGATAACTGACCATAAACAATAAAAGTATGATTGTCCTACACAGTACTAAGAAAAAGTACCGTTAAATTTTGGTTACACGATGAATAATCCAAATTTAAAGGTGTAGATTTACCTAAATACCTAAGGAAAACAATTACGAACAACTTAAATTTGTATCACCGTTTAGGATACGTTATGGGTAGTTTAACCAAAGAACGCGTTTTACTGGCAGAACACTTAAAAGGTGCAACAAATCTAGAGACTGCCTACATAGTTACGGCGACGATTAAAACAAAGGCGATTTTCGTTGCAGCGAGTTGTGTTAACGAAATTTCAAGCATCACTTTCTCCTCCAAGTGCAAAAATATTTTGTTGACTCACCTACATGGAGAGGAGGGATTATCACAATCAAATAAGAAAAAATGGGAACTCGCACGGAAATGTGTGTTCATTTTTCCCACATGCTCTTGGAGAGTGCAACGATCGAGAAAAAAATCTGAAAGTGATTTTGCGAAGCCTCTTCCAAAATCACACGTGTGAATTGCAGAGTAATCTTGGAGATGAAACAAATTTCCTCATCGGACAAGGTAATAGTATGATAAAATTCTACAATCGTATTGGAAAGAATGTGGTTTCAGCTACAAATCCGTACGTACTGATTGATACACAGCGTGGTCAGAAGGTCTGAAAAGATTCGAACGGTTTTTGCGGGGTAGATTGTACTGAGAAATATTTGTTAAGAAAAAAATTAACTCTGTTGCGCCGTTTCCGAGTTAATTAGCATTGAAGTTAGCTTATCAGCCCATTGCACTCGCAAATTCAACCAGCCCCGTCAGATACAATTACTATCGCTTGTTCTCATAGCGTAGTTGATAGCGCACGAGACTGCTCAGCCTTTGGCGGGGTTTCGATCCTACTACCTTCCCATGTCCAATTTTTGTATCGTGCTCTTTGCTTTTAGGAAACCAAATCAGGACCACGTTTTGCGCCCCTGCCTCTGGCAGGCCGCTTGAATTTGCGCGCATAATGCCCTCATTGGCTAACTTCGACAATAATTAACTCTGAAACCGCGGAACGTGTCGAATTTTTTTCTTAATTATTTCTCAACGCTACCCACCCCACCCCCACCCAACAACACCCTCATAAGCTTTTCCACCGCGTATAGTTGACCCTGTATGGGCACCACAAATATATATTTTCTCCCTACAAAAATGAGATTCAGTACCGCTCTTACGATTTCACAAGGAACACACAAACAAGAAATATAGCTTCTGTTGGAAGTTCGCTTTGTTTCGTGCTCTCACCTCCTCATATTCAGCTCCCAACAGCAGTATCCTTGCATCCCCACTGCTGACTTGATCATTTTCTCTTCTCGCTGCCTTTTGGACATTTATCTTTATTTCTTCTGCACTATTCCCCCCATTTGAACTTCATTGCTACATAATTGTTAGTGAAAGAAGTGTGTGCAGTGGGTAAGACACGCCTCTCGTTTTCAGTGGTAGCGAAATTTCTTTCAGTCATACTCATCCCGTTTTTTCTGTTTCCCAAAATCACTTCCAGCAATTGCTATGACAGTCGGTCAATTATGTCACTTCCGATCTGTCCACAGGACATGTCAGGCTTCGTGTTTTCGTTCCTCTCATTCGTAACAGACATAACTTTGTTATATAAAACATGTACGTTCATTCACATTCTTATCTATGCCAGTTGATTCTTCTACGCATCAAAGGGATGCAATTCGATCCTCAATGCTGTATGTTCTTGCTAGTTCACAAGCCAGGAAAACGGATTCATAATAATTAGTTTTCGTGCGCTCACTCGATTTTATCGACCGAGGTGATGCAGCGCTAAGACATTGAACTTATATTTTGGAGAATTGGGGTTAAAATCCCGGACCTGAAATCCTGATTAAGGTTTTCAGTGATTCCCATAAAACGCGCGTATGCCGAAGGGCTTCAATTGAAAAGGCATAACCGATTTTCTTGTCTGACCACGTCCACTCTGAGCAAGTTTCACTTCGACTACCACATCAAATACTAATCTGTTTTCTGTTCCAAGTAATGAATATGAAGCACAGTTTGCGTACACTCAGTGTATCTAGGACACGTCCATTGAGAAAAACATGCCACAGTGGTTCAAGAAGCTGAAGACCTCTGCTCGGAAAGAGGCGGCAACGAAATAACAGAAATGTATACAGATGAACAGAAGCCGGCCGGAGTGGCCGAGCGGTTCTAGGCGTTACAGTCTGGAGCCGGCGACCGCTACTGTCGCAGGTTCGAATCATGCCTCGGGCATGGATGTGTGTGATGTCCTTAGGTTAGTTAGGCTTAAGTAGTTCTAAGTTCTAGGCGACTGATGACCTCAGAAGTTACGTCCCATAGTGCTCAGAGCCATTTAATTAGTTTGATTTGATGAACAGAAGACTACTTACGGAAACTGGCAATCTTAATGTGGCCCAACAAAACACTTCGTGATACGACCCTCGTTCACCTCACAACTGCCAGCGACTATCCGTTTCTTAGCAATTGAAGAGTTTGCAAAAACATCAAAGTAAGCTTCCAGAGCTCAATCAAACCTGAGAAATTATTCTTAGATTCTTTGCGTGAGTAACGTAGCGGTATGCACCCACTGACATGCAGCTTTTCAACTGCACAACCAAGAATGATAAAAGAGCAAGTGGACTGGTCTTCAAAAAATTTTACTCATTTCCAGAGATATTAATTCTCGTTTATCCCTGACCCCTGTATGTATTTACTAGCCGCATTAATTCGCCCTCTTATTCTCAAAGAATGAAAAATCGATTATTGAATACATGTATCCTTGTGAAGATTGTCTTCTGCTGTAAAGACTAGCCGCACCTACGGTATAAGGCATCTGTGTGAAGGTGCCGCCTTAGGTCGGTGTGGCGTAACCCGGGGTCAGCGCCGCGTTAACGGTGCAGGAATGCTACCAGCCTTGACGCACAACAAAAAGCGGCGTCAGCAGGCAGCAAGGACGAACTGGGGATGCGCCGCGCGTCCTCTGCGCGACATCGAGGCCCTAAACTCATTTGGCTCAAACGAGAGCCCTGACCTAGCCGTCGGCTGCAAAACATCTCTTAATTTGCGTCTTGTGGTATTGGTGAAGCTTCTGCGAAAAGCGGGTCCCCAGTTGATGGATATCTTTACGATAATGCCAACCATGCTCCCTTGCTTTTCCAGTTAACATTGTTACAGATTATCCCTCGAATGAGGTTGCACCTAACGTTCGGCTGTCTGCCTCGCTGAGGCACGCAACTAACTCCACCGTGATCGGGCCCATAAATCGTAGGGGATGTTAAGCTTAGGACTGTCCAATGGTTATCTTTTTGAAAAGACAAGTCACAAACTGCTGCGTGAAATTGTGTGCACACAGCCAATACATATTCCCCTGACCACAAAAATGAGAAGCAGCACTGAGTGCTCATGAGACTAGAGTATCATCAGGACAGATATAGCGAACTGTTACCTACGAGGCTCACTCTAAAAGAAATTCACACTATTTTTGTAAAAATGCAGTTTTCATTCTGCATGTGTGAAAGTTTTACAGTGTGTAGATACATCCTTCCCGCTTGTTTTCAAAATTAGTTCAACCTGTTCCCGTGAGTGGCGACGTCACAGCATGTCTACAAGATGGCTGCTACACTTGACGTTCGTCAGAAGCAGTGTGCTGTCATAGAATTCCTGTGATGTGAAAACGAGACAGTGGCAAACATCCACAAGAGGTTGAAAAAGGTGTATGGAGATGCTGCTGTCGATCGCAGTACAGTTAGTCGGTGGGCAAGCAGGTTACGTGATGAAAGCGGGCACCACGGCAATATTGAGGATTCTACTCGCAGCGGCAGTCCTCGTACTGCACACACTCCTAACAATGTGCAGAGAATTAACGAAATTGTGACTGATGACAGACGCATCACAGTGAACGAATTGTCACGCTACGTTGGGATAGGAGAAGGAAGTGTTTGCAGAATACTGAAAGTTTTGGCGTTAAAAAAGGTTTGTGCCATGTGGGTTCCCAGGATGTTGACAGCGGCTCACAAAGAAACAAGAAAAACAGTATGCAGCGAACTTCTGGAACAGTACGAGAATGGTGGAGATGAATTTCTTGGAAGAATTGTGACAGGTGATGAAACATTGCTCCATCATTTTTCACCACAGACGAAGAGACAACCAATGCAGTGGCATCATGCAAATTCACCCGAGAAAAAAAATTCAAAACCACACCTTCTGCTGGAAAAGTTATGACTACGGTGTTTTTCGATTCCGAAGGACTCTTGCTTGTGGACATCATGTCAAGTGAAACCACCATAAATTCTGATGCTTATGTGACGACACTGAAGAAGCTTCAAGCTCGACTGAGTCATGTTCGACCACATCGGCAAAAGCGGGAATGTTCTGCTGTTGCACAACAATGCACTGCCACATGTCAGTGAAAAAACCATGGAAGCGATCACAAAACTCGGATGGACAACACTGAAACACCCGCCTTACAGTGCTGACCTGGCTCCATGTGACTATCATCAAATGGTTCAAATGGCTCTGAGCACTATGGGACTTAACGTCTGGGGTCACCAGTCCCCTAGAACTTAGAACTACTTAAACCTAACTAACCTAAGGGCATCACACACATCCATGCCCGAGGCAGGATTCGAACCTGCGACCGTAGCTGTCGCGCAGTTCCAGACTGTAGCGCCTAGAACCGTGACTATCACTTCCTCGGGAAACTGAAAGACACTCTTCGTAGAAGAAGGTTTGACGATGATGACTCCCTTGTGCACGCTGCCAAACAGTGGCTCCAACAGGTTGGTCCCGAATTTTACCGTGCGGGCATAAAGGCGCTGGTTCCGAGAGGGCGTAAGGCAGTTGAGAGGGATGGAAATTATGTGGAGAAATGAAAATATTGTTCCTAAAGGGTGTATCTACACACTGTAAAAGTTTCAAACATGTAGAATAAAAGATGGATTTTAAAAAAATAGTATGCATTTCTTTTGAAGTGACCCTCGTATTTACATAAACGATCCAACGGACAGGGTGAACAGCAATAAGCGACCTTCTGCTGATGAATCGGTAGGTACGGGAAAATATCGTTGTTTAATAATTCTACGATGATACAGGATGGCTTGGAGAGAATTTCTACTTGGTTTGATGAATGGCAGCTTGCGCTAAATGTAGAAAAATATAAGTTAATGACAATGAATAGAAAAAAGGTTTGAATGCAGTACTACTGGCGTGGTTATAATATCCAGGCGTTGGGTTGCAAAGCGAAATAAAAGGGAACGAGCACGTAAGATTCGTAGTAGGAAAGGCGAACGGCCGACTTAGGTTTATTGAGAGAATTCTAGGAAAGTGGGCCTCGTCTATGAATGAGACAAAGTATAGAACACTGGTGACTCATTCTTGAATACTGCCAGTGTGGTGGGAATCCCCAGCAGCTTGGATGGAAGGAAGACATTGAAGCAATTCCGGTTGTAACGTTCTTTAAAACTATTTTATTTTCTGATTACGTTGAATGAATGTCTGAACTGTGGAGTGGGTACTGAACTCGAATTACCGTGTAGCGTGTTGTAACTGCAAGTGGTGTCGTTACGCTGTGTTACTGTTAGCAAAACTTTACACGAATTGACTGGGCAATGCAACTCAGAGTACCAATAAAGATATATAGTCGCTGCAAAATACATTGAGCCCCTTAGGCACTGTATCATCTGGCCCTGTTCAAAACTGATAACTTTGGTCCATGTGCACATAACAAATAAATTAAATTGTCTTATCCCTAAAGCAGCAACGGAGTAACACGATATATTCGGGTTTCTGATGGAAAAATAAATATTGCTAGCTACAGGCTCAGCAGTGTGCAATGCTGGCCATAATGCTTGAAATGCACATGAAATTCTTTTGGCTCATAAACGAGAACATTTAAGAAAATCCAACTCCTTTAAAAAAAATAAAAAAAATGTTCTGGACAGGGGGGTGATACTGATTGTGGTGATTGCTAACACTTCTTTTTTAACAAAATTATATTGCAAGTTAAGTTTCTTTACAAGAACATCTGATAATTGAAGTTATATTACTCACAATTGATTCACAAACGAAGAGATTTAAACAACAAATATTATCCAACCTCTCTAATCCAACATAAATGCAAATAATCAAATTTACATATAGCTCTGTTAACAAATCATAGAAACGTTGCAAAAGTGAAATATCTAACTAGCCTTTTTATTAAAACAGTTTACGTAAATTCTGGGGGTTACTCGACAATTACAAATTATCGGCCAACTCATCTATACTAGCGCGCTCGCAAACACAAAAATCATAATTATTTAACATCTTTACTTTGCTTGCATGATGACTTCTGCTTCCAAGTTCAATAATATTCACGTACATTAATCAAACACTTGGTGGCTTCACACAGCACTCTACAAAAACTGCCTACTCCAGCGTCTTTCCCTCACAGACAACCCCCCGCAACTGTGCACCGAGCGCTCTGTTACTCCAACACTATAATAATCTAAAAACAGGAACAGTATCTCTTAGTCACGTCTTTGATAGGCTTTATATCGCTGACACTGTAAGACCACTCTTACAGACAGTCAGCGATATAAAGCCTATCAAAGACATGACATTGTTTACAAAATCATACTCGGGTGCCACATAGAAATGTGCCACAGTAGACTCCTCTCACGGTCATGATACTAATCCAGTTGCAGCCCTTTGTGCTGTGGTGCTCACGGCAGCCTATGCGTGCGACGGTAATTTCCCAATCTGGTGCAGCGACTAGGAAATTCGTATTGACACAGAGCGCTCCATATGGTCAGTTACTTCGTCTCGGATGGAAGGCGCACATGTGAAGGGGCTACACTGTCCCTGGTGCACAGTATGACGATCCTTCCTGGTGGTAGTCATACGTTTTCGAGCGGAACTTTGACTACCTGTGTGCCGGACCCCATGAGCCATGCAGACAAACACGGCCACCGTCACATCCAACTGCCCCGCAAATCTGGATACTCCACAGTTCGATTAAAAAAAAAAGTGTTTGGCATTTATAGTCGGGAGGCCCCAATCTGGGAAGTTCGTCCGCGGAGTTGAAAGTCTTATTCAGGTGACGCCACATCGGGCGACTTGGGTGTCTGTGGTGGTGGTGGTGGTGGTGGTGGTGGTGGTGGTGGTGGTGGTGAAACAACCAGTCTATGAGCGGAGAAAATCTCCTACCCGGTGGGTAATCGAACCCGGGCCCGCTGCATGATATGCAAACATGTTACCACTCAGCTAAGCAGGTGAATGACCAACAGTCAAATCGAGACCCACAGTGAGACTTCATTCAAACTCTTGTCAGATGCTGATAACACTGTCTCATAAGAACGCAGCATCCCTGTGTCTTTCAGTGGTGTTCACGCCCATTACATACCAGCCGTGGTAACAACATAAAACACAAATAATACTAATACAGTCTTATGTCCTTTCTACCTGTCACAAAGAAGTGCAGCTCTCATCATTTACATACTCGCCGATGGTTTGTACGTGTTACGAAGTTAGTTTTAACATTAGACCATGTCCTGGGTGCTTCACGCATTTTATCTTGTGTTTGAGCGAGAGGTTACTAATCGTCTTTGTCGTGATTGCGAGGGGAAACGCTTACAGCTTTCCTCGAGAGCACAGTGTTTTATTAATTCATCCTACGTAACACATTATACCACCTTATATAATAACTTTAGCGGTTATATATCCTAATTTGCATCAAATAATGCCATCTCTTCTATCCTCATAACTTGTATTGCTGATATTACTCCATATGGCGTCTCCTAAAACAAAATCCTATTTATTGAATTACAAATGTCCTCCGTGTAAGAAAGTTTCGATCAACAAAAGTTTCAAGAGGAACATGTTCTCTTTGAATGCTACTCTGTAAGTTAGGTGCTACCTACAAAGATATTATGTACAGGAAATGAGACTAAAGCACCTCTAAACAGACAAAGACGTCCAGTGATCTAAACAGTGAAGTGTACAGTATTCGTCTTGGAAGAACTGGAGCAGATAATTGTAGTGTCTCGTCAAGCTTTACCTGACGATCTGGGGTGTTCGGAAGGAAACGTAACTTATTGCTCTGATGAGTTCAGTATTCTGTCCAGATGCCAAGACGAACCGTGGAACACCTTCAGCACGAAAGATGTACAGTAAATTGTTACATGCAGCGTGCTGAAGTAGTGTTGTCTTTTTTTATGTAGTCTGTGGTTGAAATTTAAGCCCAGTTACACGGCGACGTAATCAAACTTTGTTTCAGATATACAGTGGGAGGACAAAAATATGGGAACACTGAAAACACAACCCATTACCACGCTTAATACGGTGTAGGGAATACCACCGGCATTCCATACAGCTTCCAGTCGTCTCGGAATGGATAAATAGAGGTACTGTGTAGTTTTCAAAGAAATCTTGTACCATTGTTCCTGCAAAATATTGGCAGCGTCAGGTAACGATGATGGAGGGTAATTGCTGCCACGCACTCTTCCCTCCAAAGTAGAGCACAGCTCAATAATACAGAGATCTGGTGACTATGGTGGCGGGGGGAGATAGCGACAATTCGTCTTGGCGCTTACAAATGCTGACTCTGACATGCGAGCTGTGTGAACAGGGACAGTTTCATGTTGGAACACACAATCGCTATGAGGGAATAAATATTGGACAATGGATAGCCCTGATCAGCCAAAATACTTATGTAATCTTTGACAGTAATGCGATCTTGCAGAGTACCCATGGAATACCACGATATGGCTGTGCAGATCATCACTTAACTCGCGCATTGTTTTCTGACTCTAACCAGAAGTTCAAAAAGTTTCAGATGACTCTGAGCACGATGGGGCTTAACATCTGAGGTTCAGTCCCCTAGACTTAGAACTACTTAAACCTAACTGACCTAAGGATATCACAGACATCCAAGCCCGAGGCAGGAAGTTCAAAGCGGCTTTTCGCGGATAATGCAGTAGTATACAGAGAAATTGCAGCGAAATGTAGGAAGATCTGCAGCGGATAGGCACTTGGTGCAGGAAGTGGCAACTGACTCTTAACATAGACAAAGGTAATGCATTGCGAATACATAGAAAGAAGGATCCTTTATTGTATAATTATATGATAGCGAGACAAACACTGGTAATAGTTACTCCCGTAAAATATCTGGAAGTATGCGTACGGAACGATTTGGGTGGATGATCATATAAAATTAATTGTTGGTAAGGCGGGTGCCAGGTTGAGATTCATTGGGAGAGTCCTTAGAAAATGTAGACCATCAACAAAGGAGGTGGCTTACAAAACTGACCTATACTTGAGTACTGCTCATCAGTGTGGGATCCGTACCAGGCCGGGTTGACAGAGGAGATAGATAAGATCCAAAAAAGAGCGGCGCGTTTCGTCACAGGGTTATTTGGTAAGCGTGATAGCGTTACGGAGATGTTTAGCAAACTCAAGAGGCAGATACTGCAAGAGAGGCGCTCTGCATCGCGGTGTAGCTTGCTGTCCAGGTTTCGAGAGGGTGAGTTTCTGGATGAGGTATCGAATATATTGCTTTCCCCTACTTATAACTCCCGAGGAGATTACGAATGTAATATTAGAGAGAGGCGAGCGCGCACGGAGGCTTTCCGGCAGTAGTTGTTCCCGCAAACGATACGCGACTGGAACAGGAAAGGGAAGTAAGGACAGTGCCACGTAAAGTGCTTCCCCGCCACATACCGTTGGGTGGCTTGCGGAGTATAAATGTAGATGTAGATGTAGAGGATTCGAACCTGCGACCGTAGCGGTCGAGCGGTTCCAGACTCAAGCGCCTAGAACCGCTCGGCCACACCGGCCGGCTAACCAGAAGTTAGAAACAGTGTGAAGGAATACTCATCGGACCAAATGACTTTCTTCCCGTGATCCACAGTCCATGTTTTACGGCTGGAGCACAACGTTTTCATGTCCCAGGACAGCATCACCGACGAGTGATTTTGGGATTCCAGCTTGCCCTGCAATTCCTACTTCTGGCGCTCACTTCGTGTATTGATGATGTCAGGATCCGTGTGTGCGCGCGCACGCGCCATTCAGTTCTGCAGAGATGTTTGCATCTGTCGTCCCCTTATTGCTCGCAACAATCCTCTTGAATGACCGTCTGTAACGTTCACTCACCACACACTATCGTGCGCTTTTTGGCTTATCGAATGAAGTTTTTACGCTTTCATATATAAATCCATACGATACCTCTTGAAACCTAAAACATTTTGGCTACATTGATTACTAAAGCACCCACAATAGGACCACCAACAATTTCCCCACATGTAAATTCACTTTGCTCCAACATAATGCATACACAGGTACGCAGAACATTGTTCTGACCACAACTGCAGCGTCTTGAGGATATTGCGCAGGTGGCAGCGTGGTCAAATACAACAGCGCAACCATCAGGCGTGGCTGTCATCTGAGTTTATGTTCAAGCATACATTTCTCGCGGTGTTTCCATATTGCTGTCCAGCTCCTGTATTTGTATTACAAATGACAGTACTTCATCCTGAAATGAGTGGCGACTCGTAATAACACTTACCAAATATCGCTCATACCAACGTTTACTGGAAAGTTATTGCTTCTATTATCATATCAGTTTTCACTATAAATCATGACGCAACCGGTATAGCAGGAAGTCAACAAAGGAAAGGTGAAAATCTTTGTGTATCATACGCGTTTTCACGCCAAATTTGAAGAACGCAAATCTCAGCACTTACGGAAATACTTAGCCGTGGTTTTGATAATTTATTGCAAGGAAAATACGACTGCGAAATTACTTCGTTTTGTGTGTGGAATAAAGTTGCTTGATTGGGCAGATGAAACGCTGTGCTACGGTAGACGGGTTGGAAGCGCCTCTGCCAGTCGGCTTTAACGCAGCCATCTGGAGCCCGCCTCCCTCGGGTCCCGGCGGGGCGCCAGAAACACGGCACCCAGTATTGCATTCCACGCAATCTCGGCTCAGCAGATTCCCAGACTGTCGCTTTCCGCCGACCGCGTTCCTGCTCACTGTCGCCCTGCGATATGAGTCTCGCTGTCGATACTACGTAGCAGGAGGCCTTCAAGTCTTATAAAGGGAAAGGTGCAGTTTGTGTGTCACTTCCGTGTTGTAGCGTGGCTAAGCTCACCCCAGCGCAGAGCGCTTCTGATAAATACTGTTCACTTATACCAACAGAATAGTTTTCCTGTATCCGACCGGGTAAGTTCGTCGAAATACCGCGAGGTTTCGATGAGTGTCACTCATATCGCGAACACAACCTGCTGAAAACCTTAGAACCCTGTACTGATTTAACTGCCCAAGAAAGACAACGAAGATCTATGATGTAGTTAGCGAAGCATGCCACCACAACCTCCTGGAGTAGCGCAGCACACGTTGTGTTTAAAAAAAGCACGCATTGTGAACTTGAGATTATGTCGTTAATGGTTAATATGCCGGGGCTAACTCTTTTGGATCCGACAGAATTAAATTCGTTCAGAAAATAACTCACGCTCCCCTGTTTGTATAACGCATTGCATTACGCACTTGATTCTGAAATAAAGTTTTGTCCTGGTTATC